>NW_028273672.1:152503-305007 GCF_024610735.1 Ursus americanus
CCCTCCTGGGGGCTAACCTTAACCCAAGCTGGGCCCCAGAGGGGCCCCTCCCAAGGGGACTGGCGCCGCAACGCCAGGGATCGGGGAACCCGAGCCCCGGCTGCGAACTCACCCTGCCCCCGCGCCATCACCCGGGCTGCTAGGGGCACCCTCGGTCATTCAGGGCGGCAGAACTGGCAGGCCCCTCCGAGCCCCCAGCGACCTTTGAAGGCCCCCCGCGCCAAAACGCTTGGGCTCATGCTCCTGTTTGTCAGCGCACTCACTTCGACCCACCCCTCCTCTCGCCACACAGCTGGCAGATCCCGCCTGCCGGGCTTCTGGGTGTAACCCTAACCCTAGGTCTGTCCCCATGGGGCCCCTCCTAATGGGACTGGCATCGCAATGCCGGGGATTGGGGAACCCCAGGCCCAGCGCCGGACTCACCCTGCCGCCCCACCACCACCCAGGCCGCTAGGGGCGTTGCCGGAATTTCAGGGTGGAAGAAAGGGCAGGGCCCTCTGAGCCCCCGCTGACCTTAGAAGGCCTCCCGCACCAAAACATTTGGGCCCACGCTCCCGTTCGCCAGCGCCCTCTTCTCAGGTCGCCCTTCCGCTCACCGAACATCTAGCGGATCGGGCCAGCCTGCTTCCTGGGGGCTAACCCTAACCCTAGGTCGGACCCCGAGGGGCCCCTTCCAAAGGCCTGGTGCCACAACGTCGGGGATTGGGGACCCCTGAGCCACAGTGCCAGACTCACTCTACCGCCCCTCCCCTACTGGCCCCTAGGGGCGCCGCCGGTCATTCAGGGCGGGAGAACGGGCAGGGCCCTCCGAGCCATGGCAACATTCGAAGGCTCAGGGCACCAAAACACTGGGGCCCACGCTCCCGCTCGCCATCGCCCTCAACTCGACCCGCACCTCCGCCCATCGCACAGTGGGCAGATCGGGCCTGCCGGACTCCTGGGAGATAACCCCAAACCCTACTTCGGCCCCCGAGGGGCCCCACCAAGGGGCCTGGCACCGCCACACCGGGGCTTGGGGAATCCTGAGCCCCAGCTCCAGACTCACACTGCCTCCCCACCGCCACCCTGGCCGCTAGGGTGCCGTCGGTCATTAAGGGCGGGGGAACGGGCAGGGCCATCAGAGCTCATGGCGACCATCGAAGGCCCCCTGCGCCAAAACGCTTGGGCCCATGCTCCCGCTCCCCAGCGCCCTCACCTCAGCTTGCCCCTCCGCTTGCTGCAGAGCTGGCGGATCGGGCCTGCCGTCCTCCTGGGCAATCTCCCTAAGCCTAGGTCGGCCATCGACGGACCCCTCCCAAGGGCCCTGGCGCCGCAACGCCGGGGATGGGGGACCCCCGATCCCCAGCGCTGGACTTAACCTGCCCCCCTGCCACCACCCTGGCGACTAGGGGCGCCGTCGTTCATTAAGGGCAGGAAAACGGGCAGCGCCTTCCAAGGCCCCAGCGACCTTCGAACCCCTCCGCGAAAAAACACTTGGGCCCAAGCTCTTGCTCGCCAGCGCCCTCACCTCAGCCCTCCCCTCGCTCACCACACAGCGGGTGGATCGGGCCTGCTGGCCTACTGGGGGCTAACCCTATCCCTAGGTCTGTCCCCGAGGGCCCCCACCCAAGGGGCCTGGTGCCGCAAGCTGGGGATGGGGGACCCCCAAGCCCCAGCGCTGGACTCACCCTGCCACCCTTCCGACATCCGGGCAGCTAGGGGCGCCGCAGGTCATTGAGGGCGGGAGAATGGGCAGGGCCCTCGAGCCCCCGGCGAACTTCAAAGACCCCCTCGCCAAAACGCTTGGGCTCACGCACCCGCTCGCCAGAGCCCTCACCTCGGTTCGCCCCTCCGCTCTGCACAGCCAGCAGATTGGCCTGCCGGCCTCCTTGGGGCTAACCGTAACCCTAGGTCGGCCCCTTAGGGGCCCCTCCCCAGGGGCCTAGCACCACAACGCTGGGGGTTGGGGATCCCTGAGCCCCAGCGCCGGATTCACCCTGCTGCCCCACCGCCAACCGGGCCGGTAGGGGCGCCGCTGGTCATTCAGTGCGGGAGGACATGTAGGGCCCTCCGAGCTATCGGTGACTTTTGAAGGCCCCCAGAGCCAAAACGCTTGGGCCCATGCTCCCGTTCGCCAGCACCCTCACTTCGGCCAGGCCCTCTGCTTGCCGCACAGGAGGCAGATAGTGCCTGTCAGCCACCTGGGGGATAACCCTAAACATAGGTCGGCCCCCTAAGGTCCCCTCCTAAGTGGCCTGGACCCACAACGCCGGGGATAGGGTACCTCCCAGCCCCAGCGCCGGATTCACCCTGCCGCCCTTCTGCCAACTGGGTCGGTAGGGGCAACACCGGACATTAAGGGCGGGAGAACGGGCAGGGCCCTCCGAGCCCCCGGCGACCTTCGAAGGCCCCCCGCACCAAGGAACTTGGGTCCACGCTTCCGCTCGCAGCGCCCGTACCTCGACCCCCCGTCCGCTCACCACAAGCTGGCGGATCGGGTCGGCTGGCCTCCTGGGGGCTAACGCTAACCCTGGGTCGGCCCCCGAGGGGCCCCTCCCAAGGGACCTGGCACCGCAACACCAGGGATTGGGCCCCCACAGCCCCAACTCCGGACTCACCCTGCTGCCCCGCCACCACCTGGGCCACTAGGGGCATCGCCCATCATTCAGGGCTGGAGAACGGGCAGGGTCCTCCGAGGCCCCTGCGACCTTAGTAGGCCCCCCGTGCCAAAAAGCTTGGGCCCATGCTCCTGCTCGCTAGCGCCTTACCTCAGCCGCCCCTCCGCTCGCCGCAAGCTGGCGGATCGGGCCTGCCGGCCTTCTGGGGGCTAACCCAAACACCAGGTCGGCCCCCAAGGGGCCCCTCCCAAGGGGCCTATCGCTGCAATGCCTGGGATTGGTGACCCCCGAGTCCCAGCGCCGGACTCACCGTGCCGCCCCGCCGCCACCCGGGCCGGTAGGAGAGCCGTCGGTCATTCAGGGCAGAACAATGGACAGGGCCCTCCGAGCCCCCGGCGCCATTTGAAGGCCCTCTGCACCAAAACCCTTGGGCCCACGCTCCTGCTCGCCAGCACCATCACTTCGGCCCACCCTCCGCTCGCTGCACAGCTGGCGGATTGGGCCTGACGGTCTCCTGGGGGCTAACCCTAACCCTAGGTCGGCCCTTGAGGGGCCCCTCCCAAGGGGCCTGGTGCCGCAACGCCAGGGATTTGGGACCCACAAGCCCCAGTGCCGGACTCACCCTCCCGCCCCGCTGCCACCTGGGCCTCTAGGGGCACCGCCGGTCATCCAGGGCGGGAGAACGGGCAGGGTCCTCCGAGCCCCTGGTGACCTTTGAAGGCCCCCACACCAAAACGCTTGGGCCCACGCTTCTTGCTAGTAAGTGCCCTCACCTCGGTCCGCCCCCCCTCTCGCCGCACAGACAGCGGATTGTGCCTGCCAGCCTCCTGGGAACTAACCCTAACTCTAGGTCTGCTCACGAGGGGTCCCTCCCAAGGGGCCTGGCAATGTCACGCCGGGGATTGGGGACCCTCGAGCCCAGTGCATTACTTACCCTGCTGCACTGCCACCACCCAGGCTGCTAGGGGCGCCGCCAGTTATTTAGGGTGGGAGAACGCGCAGGGCTCTCCGAGCCCCGGCGACCTTCGAAGACCCCCGCGCCAAAACGCTTGGGCCTATGCTCCTGCTCGACAGCACCCTCTCCTCAGCCCGCCCCTCCGCTCGCTGCACAGCCGGCAGATCGGGACTGCCGGCCTCCTGGGGCTAACCCTAACCCTAGGTCGGCTCCCGAGGGGCCCATCCCAAGGGGCCTGGTGCCACCACGCGGGTGATTGGGGACCCCCGAGCACCAGGGCCGAAGTCACCCTGCCGCCCTGCTGCGACCCGGCTCACTAGGGGCACCGTCCTCATTCGGGGCTGGGGAACCTGTAGGGCCCTCCGAGGCCCCAGCGACTTTTGAAGGCCCACCGCGCCAAAACGCTTGGGCCCAAGCTCCCGTTCGCAAGCGCCCTCACCTCGGCCCATCCCTCCACTTGCCACACAGCTGGCGGATCGGGCCTGCAGGCCTCCTGGGGGCTAACCCTAAACCTAGGTTGGCCCCCAAGGGGCCCCTCCCAAGGTGCCTGGCGCCACCACACCTGGGATTGGGGTCCCCTGAGCCCCAGCGACTGACTCACCCTGCCGCCCCGCCACCACCCGGGCTGCTAGGGGTGCCGCCGGTCATTCAGGGCGTTAGAACGGGCAGGGCTCTCCGAGCCCCCGGCAAGCTTCGAATGCCCGCTCGCCAAAATGCTTGGGCCCATGCTCCCACTCGCCAGTGCATTCACATCGACCCACCCTCCGCTCACAGTACAGCCGACGGATAGGTCCTGCCGGCCTCCTGGAGCTAACACAAACCCTACGTCGGCGCCCGAGGGGCCCCTCCCAAGGGGCCTGGCTCCGCCACGCCGGGGCTTGGGGACCCCCGAGCACCAGCGGCAGTCTCACCCTGCCTCCGCGCTGTGACCCGGCCCGCTAGGGGCGCTGTCCTCATTCAGGGCGGGAGAACGGGCAGGGCCCTCAGAGCCCCGGGCGACATTTGAAGACCCCCGCGCCAAAACGCTTGGACCCACAGAACCGCTCGCCAGCGCCCTCACCTAGACTAGCCCCTCCGCATGCCACACAGCCAGCGGATCAGGCCTGCCAGCCTCCTGGGGGCTAAACCAAACCCTACGTCAGCCCCCGAGGGGCCCCTCCCAAGGGGCCTGGCTCCGCCACGCTGGGGCATGGGGACCCTCGAGCACCAGTGCCGGACTCACCCTGCCGCCCCACCACGACCCGGGGCGCTAGGGGCGCTGCTGGTCATTCAGGGCGGGAAAGCGGCCAGGGCCCTGTGAGCCCCCGGCGACCTGCGAAGGCCCCCTGCGCCAAAACGCTTGGGCCCACGGTCCCGCATGCCAGCGTGCTCACCTCAGCCCACCCCCCCTCTTGCCGCACAGACAGCGGATCGGGCCTGCCAGCCTCCTGGGAACTGACCCTAACTCTAGGTCTGCTCACGAGGGGCCCCTCCCAAGGGGCCTGGCGATGCCACGCCGGGGATTGGGGACCCTCGAGCCCCAGCGCATTACTTACCCTGCCGCCCTACCGCCACGCGGGCTGCTAGGGATGCCACCAGTTATTTAGGGCGGGAGAACGGGCAGGGCCCTCCAAGCCCCCAGTGACCTTCAGAGGCCCCCCGCGCCAAAACACTTGGGCCTACGCTCCTGCTCGCCAGCACCCTCTCCTCAGCCCGCCCCTCCGCTCACTGCACAGCTGGCAGATCGGGACTGCCGGCCTCCTGGGGCTAACCCTAACCCGAGGTCGGATCCCGAGGGGCCCATCCCAAGGGGCCTGGTGCCGCCACGCGGGTGATTGGGGACCCCCGAGCACCAGGGCCGAAGTCACCCTGCCGCCCTGCTGCGACCCGGCTCACTAGGGGCACCGTCCTCATTCGGGGCTGGGGAACGTGTAGGGCCCTCCGAGCCCCCGGCGACTTTTGAAGGCCCACCGCGCCAAAACGCTTGGGCCCAAGCTCCCGTTCGCAAGCGCCCTCACCTCGGCCCGTCCCTCCACTTGCCACACAGCTGGCGGATCGGGCCTGCAGGCCTCCTGGGGGCTAACCCTAAACCTAGGTTGGCCCCCAAGGGGCCCCTCCCAAGGTGCCTGGCGCCACCACACCTGGGATTGGGGTCCCCTGAGCCCCATCGACTGACTCACCCTGCCGCCCCACCACCACCCGGGCTGCTAGGGGCGCCGCCAGTCATTCAGGGCGTTAGAACGGGCAGGGCTCTCCGAGCCCCCGGCAAGCTTCGAATGCCCGCTCGCCAAAACGCTTGGGCCCATGCTCCCACTCGCCAGTGCATTCACATCGACCCACCCTCCACTCACAGTACAGCCGACGGATAGGTCCTGCCGGCCTCCTGGAGCTAACACAAACCCTACGTCGGCGCCCGAGGGGCCCCTCCCAAGGGGCCTGGCTCCGCCACGCCGGGGCTTGGGGACCCCCGAGCACCAGCGGCAGTCTCACCCTGCCTCCGCGCTGTGACCCGGCCCGCTAGGGGCGCTGTCCTCATTCAGGGCGGGAGAACTGGCAGGGCCCTCAGAGCCCCGGGCGACATTTGAAGACCCCCGCGCCAAAACGCTTGGACCCACAGAACCGCTCGCCAGCGCCCTCACCTAGACTAGCCCCTCCGCATGCCACACAGCCAGCGGATCAGGCCTGCCAGCCTCCTCGGGGCTAAACCAAACCCTACATCAGCCCCCGAGGGGCCCCTCCCAAGGGGCCTGGCTCCGCCACGCTGGGGCATGGGGACCCTCGAGCACCAGTGCCGGACTCACCCTGCCGCCCCACCACGACCCGGGGCGCTAGGGGCGCTGCCGGTCATTCAGGGCGGGAAAGCGGCCAGGGCCCTGTGAGCCCCCGGCGACCTGCGAAGGCCCCCTGTGCCAAAACGCTTGGGCCCACGGTCCCGCATGCCAGCGTGCTCACCTCAGCCCACCCCCCCTCTTGCCGCACAGACAGCGGATCGGGCCTGCCAGCCTCCTGGGAACTGACCCTAACTCTAGGTCTGCTCACGAGGGGCCCCTCCCAAGGGGCCTGGCGATGCCACGCCGGGGATTGGGGACCCTCGAGCCCCAGCGCATTACTTACCCTGCCGCCCTGCCGCCACGCGGGCTGCTAGGGATGCCACCAGTTATTTAGGGCGGGAGAACGGGCAGGGCCCTCCAAGCCCCCAGTGACCTTCAAAGGCCCCCCGCACCAAAACACTTGGGCCTACGCTCCTGCTCGCCAGCACCCTCTCCTCAGCCCGCCCCTCCGCTCACTGCACAGCTGGCAGATCGGGACTGCCGGCCTCCTGGGGCTAACCCTAACCCGAGGTCGGATCCTGAGGGGCCCATCCCAAGGGGCCTGGCACCACCACGTGGGTGATTGGGGACCCCCAAGCACCAGGGCTGAACTCACCCTGCTGCCCCACTGCGACCCGGCTCGCTAGGGGCACCATCCTCATTCGGGGCTGGGGAACGGGCAGGGCCCTCTGAGCCCCCGGTGACATTCGAAGGCCTGACACGCCAAAACGCTTGGGCTCATGCTCCCGCTCGCCAGCGCCCTCACCTCGACCCACCCGTCCGTTCTCTGCACAGCCGGCGGATCGGGCCCCAGCCTCCTTTGGGCTAACCCTAACCCTAGGTCGGCCCCCGAGGGACCCCTCCCAAGGGGCCAGGCGCCACCACGCCGGGGCATTTGGATCCCTGAGCCCTACTCCAGACTCACCCTGCCGCCCCGCCGCCACCCGGGATGCTAGGGGCGCCACCGGTCATTCAGGGAGGGAGTACCGGCAGGGCCCTCTGAGCCCCTGATGACCTTCGAAGGCCCCCCGCACCAAAACGCTTGGGCCTAACCTCCTGCTCACCAGCGCCCTCACCTCGGCTCACCCCTCCCCTCGCCACACAGCGGGCGGATCGGGCCCCGGCCTCCTTTGGGCTAACCCTAACCCTAGGTCAGCCCCCGAGGGACCCCTCCCAAGTGCCTGGAGCCACCACGCCGGGGATCGGGGACCACTGAGCCCCAGCTCCAGACTCATCCTGCTGACACGCCGCCACTCTGGCCGCTAGGGGCGCCACCGGTCATTTAGGGTGTGAGAATGGGCAGGGCCCTCCAAGCCCCCAGCAAAAAAGGAAGGCCCTCCATGCCAAAACGCCTGGGCCCACGCTCCCGCTTGCCAGCGCCCTCACCTTGGCCCGCCCCTCTGCTCACCGCACAGCTGGCGGTTCGGGCCTGCTGGCCTCCTTTGGGCTAACCCTAAACCTAGGTCGGCCCCAGAGGAGCCCCTCCCAAGGGGCCTGGCGCCGCCATGCTGGGGATTGGGGACACCTGAACCCCACCGCCGGACGCACGCTGCCGCTCCTCACCACCCGGCCCGCTAGGGGCGCCGTCCTCATTCAGGGCGTTAGAACGGGCAGGGCCTGCGGAGCCCCCGGCAACCTTCGAAGGTCCCCCGCGACAAAATGCTTGGGCCCATGCTCCCGCTCGCCAGCGCCCTCACCTCGGCTAGCCCCTCCGCATGCGGCAGAGCTGGCGGATCGGGTCTGCCAGCCTCCTGGGGGCTAACCCTAACGCTAGGTCGGCCCCAGAGGGGCCCCTCCCAAGGGGCCTGGCGCCACCACGCCAGGGATTTGGGATCCCCAAGCCCCACCGCCGGACACACCCTGCCACCCCGGCGCCACCCAGGCTGCTAGGAGCGCCGCCGTTCATTCAGGGAGGGAGAACGGGCAAGGCCTTCTGAGCCCCCGCCGATATTCGAAGTCTCCTGGCGCCAAAACCCTAGGGTCCACGGTCCCGCTCGCCAGTGCCCTCACCTCGGCCAGCCCCTCTGCACGCCGTAGAGGCGGCGGATCGGGCCTGCCGGCCTCCTTGGGGCTAACGAAAACCCTAGCTCGGCCCCTGAGGGACCCCTCCCAAGGGGCCAGGCAATGCCACGCCGGGTATTGGGGACCCCCGAGCCCGAGCTCTGGACTCACCCTGCCTCCCCGCCACCACCCTGGCCGCTAGTGCGCCGCCGGGCATTCAGGGCCGGAGAACTTGCTGGGCTCTCCGAGCCCCCAGTGAGCTTCGAAGGCCCCCCATGCCAAAACGCTTGGGCCCACGCTCCCGCTTGCCAGCGCATTAACGTCAGCCCACCCCTCTGCTCTCTGCACAGCCGGCGGATCAGGCCGGCCGGCCTCCTTTGGGCTAACACTAACCATATGTCGGCCCCCGAGGAACCACTCCCAAGTGCCTGGCGCTGCTACGCCGGGGATTGGGGACCCCCGAGCCCCAGCTCCAGACTCACCCTGCCGGCCTGCCATCACACCGGCCACTAGGGGTGCCACCGGTCATTCAGGGTGGGAGAACGGGCAGGGCCTTCTGAGCCCCCGGTGACATTCGAAGACCCCCTGCGCCAAAATGCTTGCGCCCACACTCCCGCTTGCCAGCGTGCTCACCTCAGCCCGCCCCTTGATCGCTGCACAGCCGGCAGATAGGGCCTGCCAGCCAACTGGGGGCTAACCCTATCCAAAGGTCAGCCCCCGAGGGGCCCATCCCAAGGGTCCTATCGCCGCAACGCTGGGGATTGGGGAACCCCGAGCCCCAGTGCCAGGCTCACCCTTCCACCCCACCCCCACCGGGCTGCTAGTGGTGCCGCCGATCATTCAGGGCGGGAGAATGGGCAGGGCCCTCTGAGCCCCCGACGACTTTCGAAGGCCCCCCGTGCCAAAACGCTTGGGCCCACGCTCCCACTCTCCAGCACCCTCACCTTGGCCCGCCCCACCGCTCACCGCACAGCCGACGAATCGGGCCTGCCGGCCTCCTAGGGTCTAAACCTAACCCTAGGTCGGCCCAAGAGGGGCTCCACCCAAGGTGCCTGGCGCAGCTACGCCGGGGATTGGGGTCCCCCCGAGCACCATTGCCGGACTCACCCTGCCGCCCCTCCGTGACCCGGCCCACTAGGGGCGCCGTCCTCATTCAGAGCGGAAGAACGGGAAGGGCCATCCAAGGCCCGGTGACCTTCGAAGGACCCCCGGTCCAAAACGCTTGGGCCTACGCTCCCGCTCGCCAGCGCATTCACGTCGGCCCGCCCCTACGCTTACTGCACAGCCAGCAGATCGGGCCTGCCAGCATCCTTTGGGTTAACCCTAAACCTAGGTCGGCCCCAGACGAGTCCCTCCCAAGGGGCCTGGCGTCGCCACGCCAGGGATTGGGGATGCCCGAGCCCCAGTGCCGGACTCACTCTGCCGCCACGCCACCACCCAGGCCGCTAGGGGCGCCTCAGGTCATTCAGGATTGGAGAACGGGAAGGGCCCTCCGAGCCCCTGGCGACCTTTGAAGGCCCCCTGTGCCAAAATGCTAGGGCCCACGCTCCCGCTTGCCATTACCCTCACCTTGGCCCTCCCCTCCGCTTGCCACTCAGCTGGCAGATCGGTCCTGCCGGCCTCCTGGGGGCTAACCCTAACCCTACATCGGGCCCGAGGGGCCCCTACGAAGGGGACTGGCGCCGCCACGCCGGCGATTGGAAACCCTGGAGCCCCAGCGCAGGACTTACCCTGCCGCCCCGCCGCCACCCAGGCCTCTAGGGGCGCCACCAGTCATTCAGGATGGGAGAACGGGCAGGGCCCTCCGAGCTCCTGGCGACATTTGAAATCCCCCTGCGCCAAAACGCTTGGGCCCACACTCCTGCTGCCCAGCGCCCTCACCTCGGCCCGCCCTTCTGCTCACTGCACAGCCGGCGGATTGGGCCTGCAGGCCTCCTGGGGGCTAACCCTAACCCTAGGTCGGCCCCCGAGGGGCCCCTCCATAGCGGCCTGGCGCCGCAACACCGGGGATTGAGGACCCCTGAGCCCCAGCGCCAGACTCACCCAGCTGCCCCGCCGCCTTGCGGGCCGCCTGGGGCGCCGCAGATCATTCAGGGCGGGAGAAAGGGCAGGGCTCTATGAGCTCCTGGCGATCTTTAAAGGCCCCCCGTGCCAAACGCTTGGGCCCACGCTCCCGCTCGCCAGCGCCTTCACTTCGGCCCACCCCTCCGCTCGCCGCACCACTGGCGGATCGGGCCTGTCGGCCTCCTAGGAGCTAACACTAACCCTAGGTCGGCCCCAGAGGGGCCCGTCCGAGGGGCCTGGCGCTGCCACACCAAGGATTGGGGACTCCTGAGCCACAACGCCAGATGCAGCCTGCTGCCCTGCCACCACCCGGGCCACTAGGGGCGCTGCTGGTCATTCTGGGCTGGAGAACGTACAGGGCCTTCTGAGCCACCCTCGATCTTTGAAGGCCCCCACGCCAAAACGCCTGGGCCCACGCTCCCGCTTGCCAGCACTCTCACCTCGGCCTGCCCCTCTGCACGCCGCAAAGCTGGCAGATCAGGCCTGCCGAAATCCTGGGGGCTAACACAAACCCTGTGTCAGCCCCCGAGGGGCCCCTCACAAGGGTCCTGGAGCCGCCACTCCTGTGCTTGGGCACGCTCAGCAGCAGCGCCAGACTCACCCTGCCACCATGCCACCACCCGGGCTGCTAGGGGCGGCGCCGGTCATTCAGGGCGGGAGAACGGGCTGGGATCTCCGAGCCCCTGATGACATTGGAAGGCCCCCGTGCAAAAACGCTTCAGCCAACGATCCCGCTCCCCAGAGCCCTCACCTTGGCCCGCCACTCTGCTCTCCACACAGCCGGTGTATCGGGCCTGCTGGCCTCCTTTGAGCTAACACTAACCCTAGGTCAGCCCCCGAGGGACCCCTCCCAAGTGCCTGGCGCCATCACGCCAGTGATTGAGACCCCCAAGCCCCAGCTGTGGACTCACCCTGCCGCTGCCTCTCACCTTGGCCCGCCACTCCGCTCTCCACACAGCTGGTGGATCGGGCCTGTCGGCCTCCTGGGAACTAACTCCAAACCCTACGTCGGCCCCCAAGGGGCCCCTCCCAAGGGGCCTGATGTCGCCACGCCAGGGATTGGGGATGCCCTAGCCCTAGCGCCAGACTCACCCTGCAGCCCCGCCTCCACCCTGGCCTCTAGGGGTGCTGCCGGTCATTCAGTGCGGGAGAACGTGCAGTGCCCTCCGAGCCCCCAGCAAACTTCGAAAGCCCTCTTGCCAAAACTCTTGGGCCCACGCTCCCACTCGCCAGTGCCCTCACCTCGGCCCACCCCTCCGCTCACCGCACAGCTGGCAGATCTGGCCTGCCGGCCCCCTTGGGGCTAACTCTACACCTAGGTCAGCCCCGGTGGGCCCCCTCCCAAGGTGCCTGGTGCCGCCTCGCTGGGGACTGGGGTCCCCGGAGCCCCTTCGCCACACTCACACTGCCGCCCCACCGCCAACCGGGACACTAGGGGTGCCGCCGGTTATTCAGGTTGGGAGAACGGGTAGGGCCCTCCGAAACATCGGCGACATTCGAAGGCCCCCCGCACCAAAAGGCTTAGGCCCATGCTCTTGCTCCCCAGTGCCCTCACCTCGGCCCACCCCACTGCTCGCTGCACAGCTGGCGGATTGGGCCTGCCGGCCTCCTGAGGGCTAACCCTAACCCTAGGTCAACCCCTGAGGGGCCCCTCCCAAGGGGCCTGGCGTCACCACGCCACGGATTGGGGACCCCCGAGCCCCAGGTCTGGACTAACCCTGCCACCCTGCGTCCATCTGGGCTGCTATCGGCACCACCGGTCATTCAGCGCCGGAGAATGAGCAGGGCCCTCAGAGACCCCGGCAACATTCGAAGTTACCCTGCGCCAAAACGCTTGGGTGCACGCACCCGCTCCCCAGCACCCTCACCTTGGCCCACCGCTCCACACCCCGCTCAGCCGGGGGATCAGGCCTGCCTGCCTCCTGGGGGCTAAACCTATTCCAGGTCGGCCCCCGAGGGGCCCCTCCCAAGGGGCCTGGCGTCGCCTCGCCAGGGATTGGGGACACCCGAGCCCCAGCGCCGGACTCACCCTGCCGCCCCGGCACCACCCGGGCCGCTAGGGGCGCCGCCGGTCATTCACGGAGGGAGAACATGCAGGGCCTTCCAAGCCTCCGTCGACCTTTGAAGGACCCCGCGCCAAAACTCCTGGGCCGACGCTCCCGCTCGCCAGCGCCATCACCTCGGCCTGCACCTCTGCAAACTGCACAGCCGGCGGATTGCGCATGTCGGCCTCCTGGGGGCTCCTCCCAAGGGACCTGGCACCGCCACACCGGTGCTTGGGGACCCCCAGCACCAGCGCCAGACAAACCCTGCCGCCTTGCTGCCAACCCGGCCGCTAGGGACGCCGCCACTCATTCAGGTCGGTAGAATGAGCAGGGCCCTCTGAGCCCCCGGCGACCTTCGAAGGCCCCCCGTACCAAATCGCTTGGGCCCATGTTCCTGCTCGCCAGCTTGCTCACCTTGGCCCGCCCTCTGCTCAACACAGAGCTGTCGGATCAGGCCTACCGGCCTCCTGGGGGCTAACCCTAACCCTAGGTTGGCCCCCAAAGGGCCCCTCCCAAGGGGCCTGTCGCCACAACACCGGGGATTGATGACCCCCAGCCCCAGCGCCGGACTCACCCTGCATCCCCGCCGGCACCCAGGCCGCTAGGGCACCACCGGTCATTCAGGGCGGGAGAATGGACAGGGCCCTCCCAGTCCCAGTGAACTTCTAAGGCCCCAGGAGCCAGAATGCTTGGGCCCATGCTCCCGCTGACCAGCGCCCTCACCTCAGCCAGCCCCTCTGCTGGCTGCACAGCCAGCGGATTGGGCCTGCCAGCCTCCTGGGGGCTAACCCTAACTCTAGGTTGGCCCCCGAGGGGAACCTCCCAAGGGGCCTGGCGCAGCAATGCCAGGGACTGGGGACCCCTGAGCTCCAGCGCCGGACTCACCCTGCTGCCCCGACACCACCCGAGCTGCTAGGGGTGCTGCCGGTCATTCAGTGCGGGAGAACAGGCAGGGCCCTTCGAGCCCCTGGCGACCTTCGAAGGCCAACTTGCAAATACGCTTGGGCCCACACTCCTGCTCACTAGCACCCACATCTCAGCCCGCCCCTCCGCTTGCCACACACCTGGCAGATCAGGCCTGCTGGCATCCTGGGGGCTAACTCTAACACTTGGTCGGCCCACGAGGGGCCCCTCCCAAGGGGCCTTGCACCGCAACACCGGGGATTGGGGACACCCGAGCCCCAGCGCCAGACTCTCCCTGCCGCCCTGCCACCAACTGGGCCAGTAGGGGCGCCGCCGATCATTCAAGGAGGGAGAAGGGGCAGGGCCCTCTGAGCCCCCGGCGACCTTCGAAGAACTCCTGCGCTAAAATGCTTGGGCCCACTTTTCCTCTCCCCAGCGCCCTCACCTCGGCCCGCACCTCCACTCGCCGCACAGTGTGCGGATTGGGCCTGACGGTCTTTCTGGGGCTAACCTTAACCCTAGGTCGTCGCCCCAGGGGCCCCTCCCAAGGGTCCTGGTGCCACTACGCCGGGGATGTGGTACCCCAAGCCCCAGAGCTGGACTCACCCTCCACAGCGCAGCCACCCGGGCCGCTAGGGGCACCACCGGTCATTCAGGGTGGGAGAACGGACAGGGCCGTGGAGAAACCGGCGACATTTGAAGCCTCCCACCCCAAAATGCTGGGGCCCACCATCACGCTCCCCAGCACCTCCACCTTGGCCCGCCCACCTCTAGCCGCCTAGCCAGAGGATCACGCCTGCCGGCCTCATGGGGGCTAAATCTAACCCT
The DNA here is from genome assembly GCF_024610735.1 of Ursus americanus. Taxonomy (NCBI): domain Eukaryota; kingdom Metazoa; phylum Chordata; class Mammalia; order Carnivora; family Ursidae; genus Ursus; species Ursus americanus. The sequence continues at coordinate 166,686 of NW_028273672.1, forward strand.
AGGTCGGCCCACAAGGAGCCCTTCCCAAGGGGCCTGGCACTGCAACGCCGGGGATTGGAGATCACCGAGCCGCAGCGTGGGACTCACCCTGCTGCCCAACCGTGAATGGAGCCGCTAGGGGCATCGCCGGTAATTCAGGGCGGGAGAACGGGCAGGGCCCTCCGAGCCTCTAGCAACGTTCAAAGGCCCCTACTCCAAAACGCTGGATACCATACTCCCGCTCGCCGGGACCCTCACCTAGGCCCACTCCTCTGCTTGCCGCACAGACGGTGCATCGGGCCTGCTGGCCTACTGAGGTCTAACCCTAACCCCTAACCTTAAACCCTAAACCTTAAACCCTAACCCTAACCCTAACCATAACCCCTAACCCTTGCCCTAACCCTAACCCTACCCTAAATCTAACCCTAAACCCTAATCCTTAAACCCTAAACCCTAACATTAACACTAAACCATAAACCTTAACCCTAATCCCGAAGCCCTAAACAATAAACCCTAACCTTAACCACTAACCCCAAACCCCAAACCCTAACCCTCCCCTTAACGCTACCCCTTCAGCTAACCCTACCCCTAACCCGTAAACTAACCCTAAACCTAAACCTAACCCGTACCCTAACCTGAACCCTAACCTTAACCCTAAACCCTAAACCCTGACCCTAACCCATACCCTAATTCATACCATAACCCGTACCCTAACCCAACCCGTAACCTAACCCTAACCCGTACCCTAACTGTAACCCTAAACCCTAAACCGTAACCCGTACCCTAACCCTAACCAGTATCCTTCCCTTAACGTTAACCCATACCCTAACCCGAACACTAACCCATACCATAACCCGTACACTATCCCAAACCCGGACCCTAACCCATACCCTAACCCATACCTAACCCTAACCTGTACCCTAACCCGTACCCTAACCCATACCCTAACCCCTAACCATACCCTATACCTATCCCTAACCCGTTCCCTAACCCGTACCCTAACCCCAACCCTAAACCGTAACCCAACCTGTACCATAACCCTAAACTGTACCCTAACCCTAACCCATACCCTAACCCTAACCCATACCCTAAACCATACCCAAATCCGTACGCCAACACTTACCCTAAGCCGTACCCTAACACGTACCCTAAACCGTACCCTAATGCGTACCCTAACCCGTACCCTAACCCTAACCCATACCCTAAACGTAACCCATACTCCAACCCTAACCCCACCCTAACCCCAAACCCTAAACCCTAACCCGTACCCTAAACCCTTATCTGTACCCTAACGCATAACCTCTAACCTGTAACCCCTAAACCCAACCCTAACCCGTACCCTCTCCTTCCCCTAACTCTAACCCCTACCCTCACCCATACCCTAACCGTAACCCATACCCTAACCTTAACCCATACCCTAATCTGTACCCTAACCCCCGGGGTTGGGTACACCTGAGCCCCACCACGGGACTCAGCCTGCCACCCCTCAGGAAACCATGCCCCTTGCGGCGCCACAGAGCATCCCATGCAGGAGAATTGGTAGGGCCCCCTGAGCCCCCAGCGATCCTCGGCGGCCCCCTACAACCCAACCCTGAGGCCCACGCTCATCCTGCCCCACGCCTTCCCTTCAGCTTGCCACCGAGCTCATCGCAGAGCCGGCAGATCAGGCCTGCCGGGTTCCTGGGGCCTAGACCTGACCCTAGGTCGGCTGGGTACGGCCCCTCCCCTGGGGCCCGGTGCCGCAGCCCCAGGGACTGGGGACACCTGAGCCCCACTGCAGGACAAAGCCTGCCAGCCCGCAGGAAACCGTGCCCCTTGGGAGGCTGTAGAGCATTCAGGGCGGGAGAACCAGGAGGGCCCCCAGAGCCCCCAGCGAACTTCAGTGATCCCTAAACCCAACCTTGAAGCCCATGCTCACCCCACCCTGCACCCTCACCTCAGCCCGCGGCGGAGCTTGCCACATAGTGGGCAGATCTGGCCTGCGAGGTTCCTGGGCCCCAACCCTAACCCTAGTTCATCTGTGGAGGGGCCCCTCCCCAGGAGTCTGGAGCCACAGCCACGGGGATTCAGGACACCTGAGCCCCACCGCAGGACTCAGTCTGCCACCCCACAGGAAACCGTGTGCCTTGGGAGGCCATAGAGCATTCAGGGCGGGAGAACCAGGAGGGCACTCCTGAGCCACCAGCGACCTTCGGCGGCCTCCCACACCCCAACCCTGAGGTCCATGCTCACCCTCCCCACACCATCACCTCAGCCCGTGTAGCTCGACATACAGCCAGCAGATCGGGCCTGCGGGGCTCCTGGGGCCTAAACCTAGCCCTAGGTCGGCCGCGGGTGTGGGGGTCTCTCCAGGAGCCTTACACCGCAGCCCCAGGGAATTGGGATACCTATACCCCACCGGGGGCTCAGCTTGCCACCCGACAGGAAACATTGCCCCTTGGGGCTCTATGGAGCCTACAGGGCACAAGAACTTGGGGAGGCCCTCGGAGCCCGTCCCCACCTTTGGCAGCCCCCCGTGCCCCAACCCTGAGGCCCATGCTCACCCACCCCCATGGCCTCCTCTCAGCCCTCCACAAAGCTCACCGCACAGCCTGCAGATTGTCCCTGCCGGGCTCCTGGACCCTGACCCTTACCCTAGGTTGGGCAGAGAGGGGCCCCTCCCCAGGGTCCTGGCACCACACTCCGGGGGATTGGGGACACCCAAGCCCCACCGTAGGACTCAGCCTGCAGCCCACAGTAAACTGTACCATTTTGGTGCACAAAGAGCAGTCAGGGCAAGAGAATTGGGGCACACCCTGAGAGCCCTTTCTGGTGAACCCCGACCTTTGTGGGCCCTTCCGGATGAAACCCAAGGCTCACACTCACCCGCCCTTGTGCCCTCATCTCACTCGGCATGAGAGTTCTCTGAGCACTGGGCAGTTCAGACCTGCTGTCCTTGAGGCCTAACCTAACCCTGGGTCTTCTGCTGAGGGTCCCTCCCCGTTTGCCTGCCTCCAAGGCACCAGGCATTGGGCTCACCTCTGCAGGACTAGAGGACTCAGCCTGCCCCACAGCAGGAAACTGTCATTTGGGGCTGCAGCAAGGATTCATAGTAAAATCAGAGGGTCCCCCTTCAGCCCATCCCAGGCAACCCCCACTTTCAGAGATGTCCCTGGATCCAATTAGTAGCTTCACACTGAACTTGGAACTTGCTCTCCACGGAGATCTTTTGAAATTCTCCACACTTCCAACTGATGGCATTATCCAGGTTCAGTGCCTTACCCAGCTTTAGGTCTTGAGATGGATTAAAATGTGAAGTCACTTCACTGATGACGAAGTACTGGTGACCAAAAGATACATGCATAAATGCTTCATATCACTTCGCTTAAGGGAAATGCAAATCTAAACCCCTATACATGCCATATCACACGAGGCCGAATATCTAAAAAAAAGAAGACATGAAACTATACATGTTGGAGAGGATGTGGAGAAACGGGAACCCTCTTACACCCCTGTACGAATGCAGTCCAGTGAAGCCACTCTTGAAAATTGTACGGAGTTTCCTCAAGAAGTTATAAATAAAGCTACCCTATATCCCAGCAATTGCACTAGTGGGTATTTACCCCAAAGAGACAGGTAGTGAAGACGGGACACATGCACCACAGGGTTCATAGCAGCAATATCCATAATAGACAAGCTGTGGAAGGAGTGCAGATGACCATGGATAGATGAATGGATAAAGAAGATGTGGATCATATATATAATAGAATATTACTCAGCCATCAGAAAGGATGAATACTTACCATCACACCGACCTGGGTGGAGCTGGAGGGTATTATGCTGAGTGGAATAAGCCAATGAAAGAAAGACAATGATCATATGCTTTCACTCCTATGTGGAATATCAGAAACAAGGAAGAAGACCATAGGGGAAGGAAGGGAAAATAGAATGGGAAGTCATCAGAGAGGGAGAAAACCCATGATGGACTCTTTACTATCATAAGAAACTGATGATTGTTGGAGGAGAAGTTGGGGGGGGGGTAACTGGGTGAGTAGCATTAAGGAGGTCACACGATACAATGAGCACTGGGTGTTACACACGACTGAAAATTTATTGAAGACTACTCTGAAACTAATGGTGTACTGTAAGTTGGCTAATTGAATTTAAATTAAAGAACAAAAGACCTCGAATAAACAATCCTAAACATTTATATGGAACCACTAAAGATTCCAAACAGCCAGTGCAATGTGGAAAAGAAAAACAAAGCTGGAGGACTCACAATTTCAGATTTCAGGTTATACTACAAAGCTGCAGTCATCCTAACAAGACAGTACAGCACAAAAATAGACACAGCGACCAAAGGAACAGGATACAAGTTCAGACAGAAACCCACAATTATATGGTCCATGAATCTTCCACAAAGCAAGCAACGATATCAAAAGGGAAAAGGACGGTCTCTACAACAAATGGTGTTGGGAAAACTACACAGCTACGCACAAAAGAATGAAATTAGACTGCTTTCTTACACAATACAGACAAACAGAAAACAGTTTCAAGACCTCAATATGAGACCTGAATCCATAAAAATCCTACAGGAGGGAAGACAGTAACTTCTTGACATGGACCATACCAACGTTTTTCTAGACTGTGTCCTGAGGCAAAGGAAATGAAAGCAAAAATAAACTATTGGGAATACAGCAAAATAAAAAGTTTCCACATGGCAGAAGAACAATGAAAATGTAAAAATAATAAGACAACCTACTCAAAGGGAGAAGATATTTGCAAAGATCATATGCAATGAAGGGATAGTGTCCAAAACATATACAACTGATACTACTCGACCCCCCAAAAAACAAATACTCCAGTTAAAAAATAGGCAGAAGACATGGACAGACATTTCTCCAAAGAAGAAATACAAATGGCCAACAGTCCCGTGAAAAGATGTTCACCATCACCCATCATCAGGAAAATGTAAATCCAAAGGAAAATGAGGTAATACCTCAAACCTGTCAGAATGGCTAACATCAAAAGCACAACAAAGAGCAGGTGTTGGGAGGATGTGGATAAAGGGGAATCCTCGCGAACTGTGGGTGGGAATGCAAACTGTGGTGGCCACCGTGGAAAACAGTATGAAGTTTCCTCAAAAAATTAAATATAGAACTACCCTACGATCCAACAATCACACTACTCGTATTTACCCAAAGAATAGGAAAACAGTATCTTAAAAGGATACGTGCACCCCTATGTTTCTTGCACCATTATTTACAATATCACAATATGGAAGCAACCCAAGTGTCTGTAGAAAAATAGACAAATGAGATGATAGATGTGTGTACTCACACACACACACACACACACACACACACACACACACACACATACACATACACACATACAATGGAGTATTACTCGGCTTGAAAAAGAATGAAACCTTGCCATTTGCAGACACATGGATGGAGCTAGAGAGTATTATCCTAACTAAAATCAGTCAGTCAGAGAAAGACAAATCCCATACGATGTCACTCTTATGGGGAATTGAAGAAACAAACAAAAATGAATAACTAAAAGAGAAAAAGGAGACGCACCAAAATACAAACTCTTAACAATAGAGAACAAACGGATGGTTACCAGAGAGGAGGTGGATAGAGGGATGAGTGAAATAGATGAAGGGGATTAAGAGGACACTTTTCTTGATGACCACTGAGTAATATATAGAATTACTGAATCACTCTATTGTACACCTGAAGCGAATGTAACCCTGTATGTTAGCTCTACTGGAATTAAAATAAATTTTTTAAAAATATTTCTCTTTCAGGAACCTCTTTGAAAAAACTTTTCCTGTGCACTGTGCATAAGCCCTACTTGGGAGGATTCACTCTACAATAATTATTCACTCCATGCCTCAATTTCATATTTCACTGAGCTCTTACCGTGGATCCCAGCCCACGGGAGCCATTGTCCTTTTCTGTCCAGGCTCACCACCTATGCATTCAAGATTGGAAGTAGAGACACATGTCACTTCACAGTCCAGAAAGCTATTATTGTTTCTGTTTCAGTGTGAGAGAGTCACAGACTTTGGGACAGGTTTCAGAGCAGGTTTATTATGGATCCTGGATCTCTACTTCAATGTTCATTGCCTGGATCCCTTTGGCTAATAGGTTCCCTGTGGATGGGCGTGCTTCCAAGCACATACATGGAAGATGCAAAGGTGGGTGGGCTTGGTGCGGGACAGGAAGAAGATCAAAAACAGACAAGGGTCGGAACCTTCCCCTGATCCAGGAACTGCTACAGGAGAGGGTACGGGAGGTAGAATCCATGCGAAACTCCAAGGTCACCAGCTGAACACAGGAGGCACAGGTCAAAGGATCTGGAGATGCAGGGGTTGAAGGCTGCTCTGAGCTACCTCTGGGAGGAAGGGAGAGAAGGAATGAGAAGGAGACACTGCCTGCCCCTGGCCCATGCCATCTGCCCACCGCTCCGACGCGCATCAGTCTATGAGCTGACACAGCCTGGGCTCAGGATGGGCTGTCTCGGGTCCCTCAATCCTCAGTGGGACAGCTGTCCCCAGGGCTCAGAGACATGCTGAGGGAGATGAGAGGGAAAGCTGCCCCACCCAGGTTATCCCCTCCTTGAGCAGACAGCCCTTCAGAACTGCTAAAAAAAAACACCACTAACGGGGTTGAAAGACATGCCATAGATGAACTAAGCCATAGAGATATGTAAAATAACATTCATTTTTAAGTTCAGAGCTGTTGTCTCAGGAATTGGGAGAGTTTCCCTGAAGAAGACTGAGGGGAGGGGAGGCCATGCTGAAAAGGGAGACATGGCTCTCCTGATTGGGAAACTGCAGCCCTCTTCCAGGGCAGGGCATCAACCTCGCATCACACGAGATCCATGGAAGTATTCCATCAGGGCCAGATGTTTGTCTCGAGAAGGCTACCCTGGCATCGGACTGCACAGGGCACCAGGGACGAGGGCCAGATGGAGGACGGACAATACCCCGGAGGCCATGGGGCAAGAGCAGAGGCACATGACCTTGAAGATGATGATGAAAAGCAGGAGGTGGCAGCATTGAGACAGCCTGAAGTACCATCGGAGCAGTGCCCACAGCTACACTGACTGGGTGCCTTCTGTGCCAGGTGTGGCTGACTTCAGTCGGTTCCAGACTAGTCCTGACCACAACTCTAGGAAGTGTGCACCACCTCCGACCTCCTCTCCCCTTGCAGCTGCTAGGAATCACGGTCAAAGGACCCTGGTCAGCTTTCGTGGAAACCAAGCAGTGGCTCCACCGCACGCTGCACCTCTGGTGGTGGTACAGTGCGACCCTCGTGCCTGGCCAGACACTGATGCCTACCTGTCTCCATACAAATCCACAGACAGGAGGGTGTCCCTGAATTCCACAGCACCTGATGAGACAGATCCACAGAACCCAACACCCAGTGGGTCACTCGGGACCTCACCTATGGTCATGGAGCTCACCATACCCCATTTCTGTCACTTCCCACAGAAAGCCTGTTTCTGATCCCCCACAATACCATACATCCTGGTTGCTGACCTGGGGTCATTCCATAAACCCACATGGCACCTTTCTTTTAGAGAAGGCTATGCCTACACCTCCTAGAAAATATTTCTAATGAAGTACAAGTCCATCAGGACTATGGTGTGAACAGTAGCACACAGCCTGCATGGTAGTAGTCAGTAATTCTAACAAGGGTTAAGCCCAACCCCCATCTCACAAAACCATCCTCCATCCCCAGTGAACTCATCGTCTGCCCTCAGAAAACCCTCCAGGAAACAAACCTTTCATCTGAATGCTCTCTTCACCTTCTGCTTCAAATCTTGTCCAACCACAATGATATGAAACTAGACATCAGTCTCAAGAAAAAAATGGGACAGTCAAAAATAGGTGGAGATTGGGGGGCCTGGGTGGCTCGGTCCTTAAGGATCTGCTTTCAGCTCAGGTCGTGATTCCAGGATCCTGAGATCTAGCCCTGAAGCAGGCTCCTTGCTCAGTGGGAAGCCCGCTTCTCCCTCTCCCTACCCCCTGCTTGCGTTCCCTCTCACTGTCTCACTCTCTGTCAGATACTCAAATAATCTTAAAAAAATATGTGGAGACTTAACAACATGCTACTGAACAACCAACAGTCAAAGAAGAAATCAAAAAAAATTTTAGAAGTACCTTGACACTGATGCAAAAGACAAACTACAAAAACTTATGGGATGCAGCAAAAGTAGCTTTATGGGGGACATTCATAGAAATTCAAGTCTTCATCAATCCATGAGAATGCTCTCCAATAAACAACCTGATTTATATGGTAAAGAAGTAGAAAAAAAAAACAACAAACAAAGCCCCAAATTAGTAGAAATACGGAAATAAGAAAAAGGAATGCATAAAGAAATCCAATGGAGACTAAAAAGACAAAAAAATAAACAATGAAAATGAAAGCTGCCTTTTTGGAAAGATAAACAAAACTGACAAACTTAGCTAGACTCACCAACAAAGACAGAGGACTCGAATACAATCAGGAAAATAAGATACTGGATTCCTGTCTCATATCAAAATCAAAAGAACTCTTCAACCTTGGACACAACAACTTCTTGCAAGCCACGTCTCTATAGGAAAAGGAAATAAAAGCAAAAATGAACTATTGGCACTTCATCAGGATAAAAACTTCTGCTCGGCAAAGCAAACGATCAACAAAACACAAAGGCAACCTATGGAATCGAAGAAGATATCTGCAAATGATATTACAGAGAAAGGGCTGGTATCCAAGATCTATAAAGAACTTCTCTAACTCAACGCCCAAAAAATGGGCAGAAGACACAAAGAGATACTTCTCCAGAGAAGACATACAAATGGCCAACAGACACATGAAAAAATGCATCACATCACTTGCCATCAGGCAAATACAAATAAAACGACAATGAGATACCACCTTACACCAGTTAGAATGGTAAAATTAACAGGGCAGGGGGCACCTGGGTGGCACAGAGGTTAAGTGTCTGCCTTCGGCTAAGGGCGTGATCCTGGCATTATGCGATCGAGCCCCACATCAGGCTCCTCTGTTATGAGCCTGCTTCTTCCTCTCCCACTCCCCATGCTTGTGTTCCCTCTCTCACTGGCTTTCTCTATCTCTGTGGAATAAATAAATAAAATCTTGAAAAAAATTAACAAGACAGGAAATAAAAGAAAGTCAGAGGTGATGTGGAGAAAGGGGAACCCTCTTACACTACTCATGAGAATTCAAGCTAGTACAGCCACTTTTGAAAACAATATGGAGGATCCTCAAGACGTTAAACACAGAGCTATCCTACGACCCACAAATTGCACTACTGGGTATTTACCCCATAGACACACAGTAATGAAAAGAAGGGGCACCTGTATCCCAATGTTCATAGCAGCAATGTCCATAATATCCAAACTGTGGAAGGAGCCAAGATGTCCTTCAGCAGATGAATGGACAAAGATGATGTGGTTCATCTGTCCAATGGAATATTACCCAGTCATCAGAAAGGATGAATACCCACCATTTGCACCAACGTGGATGGATCAGGAGGGGATTATGCTAAGTGAAATTAAGTCAAGCAGAGAAAGACAATTATCATATGGTTTCACTCCTATGTGGAATGGAAGGAATAGCATGGAGGACATTAGGAGAAGGAGAGGAAAAGTGAAGAGGGGGAATGAGAGGGGGACATGAACTATGAGAGACTACTGACACTGGGAAACAAACTGAAGGTTGCAGAAAGGGAGTGTAGGGGAATGGGTTATCCTGGTGATGGGTATTAAGGAGGGCACGTGTCATAATGAGCACTAGGTGTTATATGCAAACAATGAATCATGGAACACTACATCAAAAACAAATGAAGTACTGTAGGGTGACTAACATCATTTTAAAGAAAGAGAAAGATATGAAATCCATACAGGAAAACTGTCACTATTTGCAAATGACATGAAATCCCGAAAGATTCCACACACACACACACACACACACACACACACACACACACACACACACAAAAACTGTTAGAATAAACAAATTCAAGAAAGCTGCAGGATATAATGTCAATATACAGAGACCTATTGTCTTTATTTCTTTTTAGATTTTATTTATTTATTTGACAGGAAGAGAAAAAGCACGAGCAGGGAGAGTGTCAGAAAGAGGGAGAAGCAGACCCTTGCTAAGCGGGGGCCCAACACGGGGCTCAATCCCATAACTCTGAGATCATGACCTGACCTGAAGGCAGACGCTTCACCTATGGGGCCACCGAGATGACCCAACTTGTTGCATTTCTGTATACTGATGACACACTATCGCAAAGAGAAATTTAAAAAGCAATGCCATTTACAATTGCATCAAAAATAATCTAGGAATAAAAGTAACCAGAAATGAGAAAGACATAGTACACTCAACACATGGCAGAAAAGAAACGAAAAACATGTGTGTCGAGGGGGGCGGAATGTATGGGTCAAAGATTTGGAAGGCAACACAAACAAATGGAAGCATACACCATGTTCCTTAACTGGAAGAGTTAATTATGTGAACATGTCCATTGTACCCAAAGCAATCGACAGATGTGATGAAATCCCTATCTGAATTCCAGTGGCATTATTCGAGGAAATAGAAAATAGTCCTTAAAATTGTATGGAGTCACTAAAGACCCCAAATACCCAATGCAACCTGGAGAAAGAAAGGTGCAGTCAACACACTCCTGGATTTCAAGCTAGATTACAAAGCTGTTGTCGTCAAAACAGGATGGTACTGGCATAAACACAGACACCAGGTCAGTGGAACAGAACAGAAAGCTCAGAAACTTACCCACACGTAGATGATCCTAACTTACAACACAGCAGCAGAAGATATGCCATGAGGGAAGGACTGTCCCTTCAGTGAGCGGTAACAGACAAACTGGACACTAAATGCAGAAGAATATAACTGGGTCACTTTCTTACACCACACACAAAATTTTTAATGGATGAATGATTTGAACATAAGACCTGAATCCATAAACCTCCAAGAAGACACAGGTACTAAGTCTCTCGACATTAGTTTTGGCAAAGAGTCTTCAGATCAGACACCAAATGCAAAGGCAACAAAAGCAAAAATAAACAAGTGGAACAACATCAAACTGAAATCTTCCACATGGCAAAAGAAACCAGCAAAAACTTAAAAGGCCACTGACCCAATAAGAAAAAAATATCTGTGAATCATGTGTGAGAAGACGCTAATATCCAAAATACACACAACACTCATACAAATCAAAACAATAAAAAAAAATGGTATAAGAAATGGGGGGAATATGTGAATAGATACTTTCCAAAGATGGCACACAGGTGCCAACAGACAGAAAAAGTTGTTCGACATCACTAATCAACGTCAGGGAAACATCAGTCAAACCCAAAATAAGCTATCCCCTCACAACTGCTGGAACACCAATTGTCCCAGAGACAGACAAAAAGTGGGGTCATGGGTGTGCAGACGAAGAGACACTGTGCACTGTTGGTGGGAATAGAAATTGGTGCAGGCATTGTGACAAACGGTATGGAGGTTCCTGAAAAAATAAATACAACTTCCCCATGACCCAGTAATGGCTCTACTGAGTATTGATTCAGAGAACACAAAAATACTGCCTCAAAAAGACAGATGCACTCCCACGTTCACTGCAGCATTATTCACAAGAACCAGACATGGAAACACAGACCTTGGGGGCCTTATGCCAAGTAACTCAGACACAGAAAGACCAATACCGGATGCTGTCATGTACATTCCACATGGAATAAACAAATACTGAACACATGGATACTGAGAGCAGATTTGTAGGTGCCAGATTCGGGGATGGGGTGGTAGAAACGGGTGAAGGCGGTCAAAGTCTCAATGTTTGAGTGAGAAAACCCGACAGTCATGAAATGTTCTGTCCAGCATGGAGACTAAAACTAACCCCGAGGCATGGGGTATAGGTTTCCCTGCTCTTTGAAAGTACAGGGCTTCTGAGAAACCTTGCACAGCAGAAATGGTGTCAAGAAGGAATGGCCATTAATTTACACGGAACAATTAGACAGTGTCCTCAGACTCCAAAATTCCTTCTCTTTGGCTTTTCTTAGGCCTCACGACACAAGTTTCTAACGGAGGACCAGCATAAATGAAGATAAAGCACAGCAGAGGCTCACAGACACAATTCAAAGTGCTGGTGGCTGGATGCGGAGTGCGGTTCCAAGCGGAAGGAGCTGGTTAGGGTGCAAGCCTCCTCTGTCCTGCTTCTCCCCCAAACAGATGCTGAACGCGATTCTCACTGTTCACCTTTTTTCATAAGAGGGAAATCCTCTTCAGGTATCTTCCTCTTACTGACGCTGGGTAATAAATATAGTTCTTTCAAGAATGCCCAGTGTCTTACTGTAAACGTTTAAAAAGTGGGGGATACTTGTACTTAAGCATTGCTGAGGGAGGATATGTGAAAGGTTCTCCCAGACAAAAACCTCAGCAGATCCACCGGGAAAGGCACCTTCCTCAGCATGCGGAACACGGACTACCTCCTACCCCCAGAAACCCTCTCCTTCCCCTAGATCAGGACAACCCACAACAGCTGGGAGTTACCCCAATTCCTCCATTCTCCTGCTCCTAATAGCTAACCCATCAGCAAATCCTGTGAGCTGTATCTTCAAAATGGACCCAGAATAGGTCTAACCACTCCATCCAAGGCCACCTGTCTGGTCCACAGTGCCTGAGAACCTGGAAAAGCTTCGTCATTGACCTGCCTTGCCATCTTCAACCCTCTGTCATCTGTTCTCAACACTGTCGCCAGGATGGCCCAGTGAAACAGGGTCTTATGGGGTTATAGCCCTGGAATGGCTTTCTGTCACCCTCTGTCACCTTTCTGAGCTCATGTCCTAAGCTGTCTCCTGTGGCCACAGGGCCTTCTTGCTGCTCCTGGACATACCTGGAATTCTCCTGCCCCAGAGCCTTTGCACATGCTTTCCCTTCTGTTCAGAATGCTCTTGATGTGTTCTCACTCACCTTCGGAGAAGTCTGAATTGGAGTGACAGAGACAGAAGTTGAGGCTGTGTGTGTTGGGTGAGGCTGGTGGCCCAGAAGAGGGTTCTCTGCCAGCTCTCCGCCTGTGCCTCACTTGTCCTCAGCCAGGAACTTGCACACAGCCCTCACCTGTCACAACTCTCACCCAAGAGACCCACAGCCACCCCTGGAGCCCACCCTGCCCACACCCTACTGTAGAATGCTTTCATCTCTCCTCTGGGACCCCTGTCAGCTTTACCCAGACCTGGAACTCCCCCGTCTCCTGCAAAGCTCCCGGATTACCTCTCTGCTTCGAAAATCACACTGGCGCAAGGCTTTCATGAGAAAGCTATAACACTAACTAATGAAAGGTTCACACCTCCTTTCCCCTTCTGTTGCCTTTCTCTCCACCTTCTTTCCTACCTGTGCAAACTGTAACATATCAGTGGAACATGAACATGCTCTGAGACCTGAATCTTTCATTGCAGCTTTCTGAGGACTCCTTAAGTGATAAGAAACTAGTGTATCCTACAACAGGGTGTTTTACAACTATCATCTAGAGAAGACTACAGCCCAAATCACTACAATTTTACCTCACTCTTCATGAAGCAGAACACTTTTTCCATTCTTCTTTTATTAAATTCCAGTTAGTTCACATGCGATGGAATATTCGCTTCAGGGGTAGGATTTAGTGATTCCTCACCTGCATCGAGTACCCGGTGCTCATCACAAGTGCCCTCCTTAATACCCCTCACCCATTTAACTCTTACCCTATGCCCCTGTCCTGCAGCAACACTCAGTTTGTTCTCCAAGGTTGAGTCTATTGCCTTGTTTGCCTCTCTCATCACGCTTCAACTCTGTTCCTCTGTTTTCTTTCTGAAATTCCACAAGCGTGAGAGCATAGGATATTTGTCTTTCCTCAGTGATTTTGCTTAGCTTAATACACTCTAGATCCATCCACATCCTTGCAAATGGTAAGATTTCATTCTTTTTGAAGCTGGGTCATATTCCATTATATATATATATATATATATATATATATATATATATATATATATATATATATATATATATATATATATATATATATATATGTATCCCACATTTGCATTATCCATTCATCAGTGCATGGACTTTGGGATTCTCTCCATAGTTTGGCTACTGTGGACATTGCTGCTATAAACATCATGGTGCATGTTCCCCCTTTGAATCTGCAATTTAGTATCCTTTGGGTAAATACCTAGGAGAGCAATTGCTGGATCATGGGGTTGTTCAATGTTTAACTTTTTGAGGAATCCCCAACTGGTTCCCAGACTGGCTGCACCACTTTGCATTCCCACCAACAGGATGGGAGGGTTCCCCTTCAAGCAGAACATTATCTGCCGGCAATTTCATAAGAGGAAACAAAACCTCTGGGAGATGCACCCAGGGTCAGGCAAGCAGTTGCAGACTTCACCCCAAGGCTCCTGACGCCAAGCCCCTTGAAGCCACCAGCATTTAACTATCCCAAAGAATTCCCAGACTCTTCTTCTTACTCCACCACCAAAGAAACTACAGAGAGAATATGGCACCTCAAAATATCGAGATAATACATTTAGTAAAACTAGAAAGACAAGCTCAACTTTTAAACAGGAACAGGCCGCTTTGCATAATTTTTAATTTTCCCTCCACCCTAATTTTAACTCTTCTGATGGATAAACTAATCAATGATGAAACATCACCATTGTCAAATTACATCACCCAAGTCTGTATCAGATGAATAAAGCCACCTAACTCTAGATGCTGGCCACTCAACCATATCGTAGGCCCAATTGAATAAACACTGTTAGATGAAGGAACAAATTAGATGTTACAAACAGGCACAGAGTGAATCTCACCTTCCCTTTCTAATAAAAGAGGGTTCCTAGGAAACAGATGGTCAAAATACATTTGTAAGCAATAAATGGACAGAGAAATTGTGATCCCCTGCAAAGTTCTACCTGCAGGGAAACTAAGTAATTCTTGCACCAAACCCAGAATGCTGACAGCTACTTCAATTTTACTTTGTGGCTCAACTAGAGAAAAGAGAAAAGCCCAGGAGGTTTTGCGATAATGAGAGGTTTTACCTCCAGCCCTGACATAGTTAGGACATTTTGCCAAACATACCTGCGCTTTCTCTGAACACTGGCGTCCTGTGACAAGCTGCCTCACTGACTCAGATGGTGATGTTCAAAACCTCGGGTTTCTTGGAGCCAGAGCAGAGAATTGCTGTCAGGTGGGGAGAAGAAGGCACCTCTGACCTAAAGCCTGCACATCTGCTTCGGTTTCTGGGCGAAGGGGTAACACATATATGTTGTTTAGCAGTAATTATCTTCATTCTCAATAGACCAATGACCTTGCCTTTTCTGGAAAGCAGACTTACTCTTCTAAGGAAACCCTCAATTCATCTATTCCCAATGCAACTAGAGTGGAACATTTATTTCTCACTTAAATAGAAAACACTGTTATTGTCGACATTGCGTGAATGAACTTTTAAAAACATTTTAGAGAGAAAGGAAGAGACTTTTATTCAAACCCAATCAGGACAGCTGCCTGGCAGACACAATCTTCACCAAGAAGGGAGTGCTCCGGGGAAGGAACTTTTGGGGCAGGCTTATATATTTTTTTCTGTTTTGTTTTACATACAGAGTTACACACCACAGTGAGGATCTTCTTAGATTCCAGAAAGTGACAGACTCTTTCTTATGTTTTCACTATGTACATGTCAGTATGACTTTAATCTTATGGGAGCCAGAGAGGTTCTTTATTTTTTCTTATCTTTATGTTGGCATTTTTGGTTATTGTTTTCTTCTCAAAGCAGATGTACAACGTGCTTGGGGCAGAAACAAGGCCCATGCTTTGAGGTGTTGCCTAGTCATTTTGAGCCAGGTAAAATGTTAAAGGATAGCTTACCTGGAAGCCCAGGATCAGGGCCCACAGATGATATAAGATAAAAATTACTTTCATCATTATAATTACTCCTAAAAAGGAGGAATTTGAGACAAAACACCTTTCACAAGAGTACCAAGAAATAAAAATGATGCCCACAGAAGGCTACCTGCTCCATGGTCAGCACAGGTAACAGAAGTGTTCACAGTCTCTGGACTCCTGCCCTTTTCCTGCCCAAATCTCTGAAGCACATAGAACACTTAAAATCGGAATTGTAGAACTGCTAGACACCTTAGAGATGTCTGGCACCATTCCCTTGGACTGCAGAAGAAAACACAGTAGCTCGTTGTCACAAACTAATTTCAACATGAAGTGCCCCCTGGATGCACTAAGTTCTTTCTCTGCAAATGTTGACTAATGTAAGTCACAGTCATACCATATAAACACTACGATGGCTGGGAAGTCATCGTAGGTAAGGGAATATTTTAGCCATGTTTATAAGCATTGGCTCACGTTGTAGAAGAGGCTGAGCTGAGTGTTTTTAAATACTATTTCAGACCTGTTTTACAGCACCCTCTGAACATACCAGAGCCTGAATGGACTAAGAAAGATAGTTGGTTTCAGTAACTTTAATACCAGAAAAATATTATACTGTCTCTATTCCTAAGGATCTTTGAGTATCTTACCCAGAGGTCCTCCACTGAGATAATGATCTTAATGATCACCATGGGCAGAGGTGAAAAGGCCCGCTGAATTCGCTCCAGTTGTCCACATGACAAGAAAATCCTGATACTTGATAGGTTTCCAGATCGAGAAGACCAGAGATAAGAGGGAAATAGTACCCTGTATGGAACAACAAGGGATTTGGAGTCAATTTGGGGATCCCACTTAGGTTTCTGACACTAAAATCCTCTGTGACTCATATCATCCGAGTCCCTGTCTAACCACCTGAAAATGTGCCTACAAATATCTACACCCTAGTTGAGAAGTTTAAGAGGCAGAATGCTACAAAGAGCCAGTATGATGTCTCTCAAGAACAGGTGCTCAGGAAGCCATAATTGCTATTGGGTCTATTTCTTTTCCAGAAGAAAGAACACATGTTGAATCCATATTTCTAATAGATGACTCACCAGATGATTTTCAAACCTGAAGGAAGGCCAAGAAGTCGCTCTTGTGTCATAGTTCACTCAGAAATCATGTTGTTGGACTGGTGAGGACGATACAATAGCAACGTCATCACTAAGAGTGGGGAGCTTCTAATTTCCATACGGCCATGTTGACCCCATTAGCTCAGAGCCACCAGAAAGGGCAGCTGGGGAGGGGGCACTGCCATCACTATGAGTGGGGAGCTTCCCATTTCCATATGGCCATGTTGACCCCCTTAGCTCAGGGCCACCAGAAAGGACAGCTGAGATGGACCACAGGCCAAGGCTGCCAGGTGTGGCTGGGGCAGGCAGAACTCTGACTTAAGGCTCAACTCCTGTCTAGGTTATTATTATGCTCTTCACAAAGAAAGTGCCATTGTGTGTGAGCCCTCATGTAGAAAAGGTTCAGAATTTCCATTGAGATTCCCTCTCTGACCTTTAGGATATGTAGCAAAGTTCCATTTAATTTTTAAACATTGAAAGACTTCCTGGTTTTCTTTTCGCTAAGACTGTGGCTCAATTCCCCTGTGGTCTAGGAATAGAACCTAGTTAATTTCAGGGTTTAACATTTGTAGACTTGATTCATGGCCCCACCTATTTGGGTAAAGAGTCTATGACCACTTGAAAATAATATATTCTGCACTTATTATGGAATGTTCCCTATATGTCAATTAGGTCACATTTGTTACCAATGTTTTGTCTGCTTTTTCTGTCAGATATTGAGAAAGGTATATTAAAATCTTCAAACAATGCTGCTCTATTCATCGTGGCATCGGAGAGTCTACCAGTGTTAGAAGGCAAGAGAAACAAAAAGTATAAGAATTGAGGGGATAATTGTGACTATTCACAGATAATACGATTGTATACATAGAAAATCCAAAACAGTCTATATACCCTATTAGAATTAAAAATGCAATTTATAAATTTGAGATGGATTGTGCTTCCCATTGGACAGTTTCTGAAAGAAAATGTAGAACCTGTCAATCTTGGGGTAGGACATAGGGTGCACTAACCATTTAAAAGAATTCAGTGGTACTTCATAAAAATGTGACATTTCTCCTTATCTTATGACCACAAGAAAATGAAAAGGTGAACCGCAGGCTGGGAAGTACAGATTTGCAATACACACACTGACAAAGACTTGTCAATAAAGAATTCCTGCTCATCAACCATAAAAAGTCTATTTATAAACAAATACTTCACAAAAGATCGACTGATGGCCAATATGAACAGGAAAGGGTGCTCTACAGTATTATTTTCAGGAACAGCAAGGCCTTTCCTAAAATGAAAACATACACAGAAACCAGTATTCCCTAGATGGATGACGTCCTTATTTCTGAGGACAGCTTGAAGAACAGACTAGCATCAAAGTAAAGTGATGGAATTCCTGACACTCAGAGGATGGATGGACAATTGACCTCAACCTACAGTACAATTTCTAGGCATCATTCGGTCCTCTGAAGGCAGACAACTACCACACCCCTTCCTCCACCACACAGGTTGCTTCCCAACCCCTATCATAAAAGAAGAAGATGAGAAACAGATAGGACTAGTAGGAAATAGCAAAAATCACATGTGGGGATTATCCTGAAACACACTGATCACATAACTAGTGTAAGGAAGTGTAAGGAACTGAGAAGGACAGAGACTCAAGAGGTACTTCTTTGGGAAATGTTGTCTGAAATCGTCCCACGTTGGTACCAGCTAATGAGGGCTCTGAGCATATCCTAGGGTTTGCTCACAAGGGTCTGCAACACCATCGCTGAGGACTGAAACTCTTCAAGACCTCAAAGCTTGCCTGATTGACTATTGGACTAAGAGATTCCCATGTTCTGAAAACAGATACCAACTCATTGAAAGGTTCACCTGGGCTCTCTCGGAGGCCCTACAAGTAGCTGAACCATTCACTGAAAATCAATTACACACACACACACACACACACACACACACACACACACACACACACCTGTCATTTCACCAATTACTTAAACATTCAAGGTTCTTCCTACCTTTTCTTTTTCACATTGATATTTATACTCACATGAAATGTCATCATTTCTAATGAACACTGATGGCAAAATAGAGATCCATTGACACAATATTCACAAAATGGAACTTCCCTGCTGTCATTTTCAATATAGCGTTTTTTAAAGTTCATACATATTTTAGGTTTTTGGTAACTTATACAGGAGAAGATCAGCATTGAAAAACTCTAAATACTGACAATGAGGTTTAAGCCTAGAGAACAAGAATTGTCCAATTTCATAGATAATAAGGAACCAAAGGGAAAGCATGGAAGCTGTAGTCGAATAATTTTACACATATGCATCCCCTATTATTCTACTACTGAGGGCGTGTTTTATTACCACTCTGCATGCATCAATTGTCTTCCACGTGCACCTGCACGGGTATAATGAATTACTACAGTAGAATGAAATGTCTGGGAACTACGTGGTGGCATCTATAATGAACAATTCAATTTCGATCTTATATTTGGTGAACTTCCACTGTTTGTCCCTTTAGACAATGGACCCTAAACAGAAGGGGGAATGAACCACGAGAGACTATGGACTCTGGGAAACAAACTGAGGGCTTCAGAGGGGAGAGGGGTGGGGGCTTGGGATGGGCCAGTGATGGGTATTAAGGAAGGTACATATTGCATGGAGAACTGGGTATTATATGCAAATAATGAATCACGGAACACTACATCAAAAACTAAGGAAATACTGTATAGTGACTAACATATCATAATAAAAAATTATTAGAAAAAAATTAAAGGTAAAAAAAAATACAGCTGTTCTGTTTCAAGAACAATCACAATTGAGAAAAAACTAACTTCCAATCCCTAAAGCCAAACACACACCAAGTTCCATTTCACTCCCCTTTATTCACATTCTCTGTGGGTTCTAAGCTATTTCCCAACCTCCTTTCCTGCTGAGCAGGGAGCCCGGGCTCGATCCCAGAACCCTGGGATCATAACCTGAGCCAAAGGCACATGTTTAACTGGTGAGACAGCCAGGAGCCCCAGCCATGTTTTTCTTAAGCAAAAGGACACTTTCTCACAATGCCTTCACATGACTTCACATGGTACCAGAGATCTGAATTTGCCTCTAGGAGGTTGCAGATGAAGGCAATTGCAAACTCTCACAGTGGTTTATCAAATACAATGACCTGCCTGGTGACAGTGAAACTCTTATGAGCCCACGAGAGGGTGCTGTGACACTCAGCTGTGGCTGGGCTGGGACAGAGAACCAAATCCATTTCCCTGCCTGATGTCTGTGAGGAACAGATGCCCCCACTGTGAATGAGACCCTGCCACTGAGCTGTCCAGAGATGGCCATCCTCACGGAGGATGAGGATAAAGGACAATGCCTGAGGAGACCTCATCTGTCTCTTTTATCTTTTCATATTTTTGACAGTGGACAAATCACTGCCTAGGAGTCCCCAACTACCTTAGTCTTATCTGTGAATGGCCAAGAAGTTTTACAAAACACTTAAGATTTTGACCTCACAAATGCCCACTACCACTTACCATAGGGATTCAACATTAAGCAAAGATAATATTCCTTGGAAGAGAGGTCCTGCCCACTGTTGTTTCTCACTTATATGCTCATCTTCCTTACCTCATGGTAACATAACCACCTTGATTCCTGCTTCCGTCTTCAGGAAGGCTGAGGTGACTTGAAGGGCATTACCCTGACATCGTTCTTTCTTAGCAATAAGATGTGGACATTTCCCTAGTCCTACACACCCAAAGTTGAATCGCAATCAGGATTGAGGAGGTGATGAGAGTTGAAGGTGTTTTCCTGTACACGGTGGTTTATTACCAATAAGGATGGGTCAGAGTCCTCGAAATTCCAGAACCTTTTCATTAATGCTTCCTACTCGTGAAAGATGATGTACATTGGTCTTTCCCTGTATAGTGTGGTGACTCAGAGAAAAGTGCTTAACCCTTTCGTCAGACTTCCACGACCACTTTGGGGCTGGCTTCCATATTCACAAAGGATGATGTTAGGGCTATGAGGGTTCCTGTACACTGTTATTTCTTACAGATAAGTGTATGGCATTTTTGTTACATTGCCAGAACCACTTAGCGTTGGGCTTGCCGGCCTCCTGGGAACGAACCCTAACCCTAGTCGGCCCCCGAGGGGCCCCTCCAAGGGGCCTGGTGCCACAACGCCGGGGATTGGGGACCCCCGAGCCCAGCGCCGGAGTCACCCTGCCGCCCCGCAGCAACCCAGGCTGCTAGGGGCGCCGCCAGTCTTTCAGGGCGAGAGAATGGGCCGGGCCCTCCAAGCCCCCGGTGACCTTCGAAGGCCCCCCGCGCCAAAATGCTTGGGCCCACACTCCCTCTCGCCAGCGCCCTCACCTCGGCCTGCCCCTCCGCCTGCCGCAGAGCTGGCAGAAGGGGCCTGCTGGACTCCTGGGGCCTAAAACTTAACCTAGGTCGGCCCCCGAGGGGCCCCTCCCAAGGATCCTGGCAGCGCAATGCCGGGGAATTTTGAACCCCCGTGCCCCAGTGCTGGACTCACTCTGCCACCCCACAAGCACCCAGGGTGCTAGGGGTGTTGCCAGTCATTCAAGAAGGGAGAACAGGCAGGGCCCTCTGATTCCCCTGCTACCTTCAAAGGCCCCCCGCGCAAAAACTCTGGCTCCCACGCTCCTGCTCCCCAGCGCCCTAACCTCGGCCCACCCCTCCTCTCGCTGCAGAGCTGGTGGATCGGGCCTGCTGCCTTCCTGGGGGCTAAAACTATCCCTAGGTCGCCCCTAAGGGGACTCTCCCAAGTGGCCTGGCGCCGCGTGCCAGGGATTGGGGACCCCCAAGTCCCAGCACTGGAAGCACCCTGCCGCCCGGCCGCCACATGGGGCGCTAGGGGCCTCACCAGTCCTTCAGGGCGACAGAACTGGCAGGACGCTCCAAGCCACCTGCGACCTTCAAATGCACCCCGAGCCAAAGCCAAAATATTCTGGCCCACGCCCCTGCTTGCCAGCTATCTCACCTCGACCCACACCTCCATTCACTGCACATGGGCGGCACGAGCCTGCCAGCCTACTGGGGGCTAACCCTAACCCTAAGTCGGCCCCCAAGGGGCCCGTCCCAACGGGCCTGAGGCCGCAACACCGGGTATTAGGGAGCCCCGATCCCCAGCGCCGTACTCACCCTGCCGCCCCGCCGCCACCCGGGATGCTAGGGGTGCCACTGGTCATTCAGGGCGGGAGAACGGGCAGGGGCCTCCGAGCCCGCGGGACCTTCGAAGGCCCCCCCATCCAAAATGCTTGATCCCATGCTCCCGCTCCTCAGCACCCTCACCTCGGCCCGCCCCTCCACTCGCCGCAGAGCCTGCGGATGAGGCCTGCCCTCCTCCTGGGGGCTACCCAGAACCCTAGGTTGTCCCCTGAGGGGCCCCTCCGAAGGGGCCTGGCACTGCAATGCCTGGGATTGGGGACCCCCGAGCCCCAGCGCCGGACTCACCTTATCGCCCCACCGCCACCCGGGCCGCCAGGAGCACCGTCGGTCATTCAGGGAGGGAGAATGGGCAGATCCCTCCAAGCCCCTGGTGACCATCGAAGGCCCCCCGCGCCAAAACGCTTGGGCCCATGCTCCCGCTCACCTGCGCCCTCATCTCGGTCCGCCCCTCCGCTCACTGTAGAGCCAGTGGATCGGGACTGCAGGCTTCCTGGGTGTTACCCTAACTTTTGGTGGGCCCCCAAGGGGCCCATCCCAGGTTCCTATTGCCGCAACACTGGGGATTGGGGACTCCGGAGCCTCAGCGCCAGACTCATCCTCCCGCCCTACCGCCACCTGGGCCGCTAGGGGCACCGCCGTTCATTCAGGAAGGGAGAACGGGCAGGGCCCTCCCAGCGACCGGCGACTTCGAAGGCCCCCCGCACCAAAATGCTTGGGCCCATGCTCCCGCTGGCCAGCGCCCTTACCTCGGCCCTCCCCTCCGCTCGCCGCACAGCTGACGGATCGGGCCTGGGGGCCTTCTGGGGGCTAACCCTAAAGCTAGGTTGGCCCCCTCGTGGCCCCTCCCAAGGGGCCTGGCGCTGCAACGACGGGGAAAGGGGACTCCTGAGCCCCAGCGCTGGACTCACCATGCCCCCCGCCGCCACCCGGGCCACTAGGGGCACCGCCGGTCATTCAGGGCGGGAGAACGCGCAAGACCCTCCCAGCGAACGGCGACCTTCGAAGGCCCCCTGCACCAAAGCACTAGGGCCCATGCTCCCGCTCCCATCACCCTTACCTCGGCCTGCCCCTCCGCTCGCCACACAGCCGGCGAATCAGGCATCCTAGCCTCCTTGTGGCTAACCCTAACCCTAGGTAGGCCCCCTAGGGGCCCATCCCAAAGGGCCTGGCGCTGCAACACCGGGGATTGGGGACCCCCGAGCCCCAACGCCAGACTCTCCCTGCCGCCCCGCTGCTAAACGGGCCGCGAGGGGCGCTGTCGGTCATTCAGGGCAGGAGAACAGGCAGGGCCCTCCGAGCCCCTGGCAACCTTTGAAGTCCCCTTACGCCAAAATGCTTGGGCCCACCTTCCCGCTCGCCAGCGCCCTCATCTCATCCCACCCGTCCGCTCGTGCACAGCCGGAGGATCGGGCCTGCCGGCCTCCTGGGGGCTAACCCTAATCCTAGGTCAGACCCAAGGGGCCCCTGTCAAGGGGCCTGGCGCCGCAACGCGGGGATTGGGGACACCCAAGCTGCAGCGCTGGACTCACCCTGCCGCCCCGCCGCCATTCGGGCCGCTAGGGGTACAGCCTGTCATTCAGGGCGGGAGAATGGGCAGGGCCCTCCTAGCCCCCGGCGACATTCGAAGTCCCCCTGCACCAAAACATTTGGGCCCAGGCTCCCGGGCCTGCCGGCCTCCTGGGGGCTAACACTAACCCTAGGTTAGTGATAGCCTACTAAGGGGCCTGGCCCCACAACGCCGGGGATTGGGGACCCCAGAGCCCCAGCCAGGACTCATTTTGTCGTCCCGTCGCCACCCGGGCTGCTAGGGGAGCCGCAGTTCATTCAGTGTGGGAGAACAGGCAGGGCCCTTCGAGCCCAAGGCGACATTCGAAAGTGCCCCGCCCCAAAATGCTCCCATGGTCCCCCTCGCCAGCGCCCTCACCTCAGAACACCGATCCGCTCGCCGCACAACTGACATTTCGGGATTGCCAGCCTCCTGCGGTCTAACCCTAACCCTAGGACAGCCCCCGAGGCGTACATCCCAAGGGGCCTGGCACTGCACGCTGGAGATTGGTGACCCCCGAGCCGCAGCGCCGGACTCACCTTGCTGCCCCACTGTACCCGGGCCGCTAGGGGCACCGCCAGTCATTCAGTGTGGGAGAATGGGCAGGGCCCTCTGAGCCCCCGGAGACCTTTGAAGGCCCCCAGCGACAAAATGCTTCGGCCCACGCTCCCGCTTGCCAGTGCCCTTACCTCGGCCCGCCCCTCCACTCACCTCACAGCTGGTGGATCAGGCCTGCCAGCCTCCTGGGGGCTAACCCTAACCGTAGGTCGGCCCCCGAGGGGCCCGTCCGATGGGGCCTGGTGCCACAACGCCTGGGATTGCTGACACCCAAGCCCCAGCGCCGGACTCACCCTGCTGCCCCGCCGCCAACCCGGCCGCTGGGGGCGCCGCTGGTCATTCAGGGCGGGAGAATGGGCAGGGCCCTCCGAGCCCATGGCAATCTTCGAAGGCCCCCCATCCTAAACACTTGAGCCCTCGCTCCGGCTCCTCAGCGCCCTCACCTCGGCCCTCCCCTCCGCTCGCCTCAGAGCCGGCGGATGAGGCCTGCCCTCCTAGGGTGTCCCCTGAGGGGCCTAGGTTGTCCCCTGAGGGGCCCCTCCGAAGGGGCCTGGCACCGCAATGCCGGGGATTTGGGACCCCCGAGCCCCAGTGCTGGACTCACTCTGCCACCTCGCAAGCACCCAGGGCGCTAGGGGCGTTGCCAGTCATTCAGGAAGGGAGAACGGGCAGGGCCCTCCGATCCCCCTGCGACCTTCGAAGGCCCCCCGTGCAAAAACTATGGCTCCCATGCTCCTGCTCGCCAGCGCCCTAACCTCGGCCCATGCCTAAGCTTGCTGCAGAGCTGGCGGATCAGGCCTGCTGGCTTGCTGGGGGCTAACCCTATCCCTAGGTCGCCCCCGAGGGGCCCCTCCCAAGTGGCCTGGCGCTGCATGCCATTGATTGGGGACCCCCAAGTCCCAGCGCCAGACGCACCCTGCCACCCCGCCGCCACCTGGGGTGCTAGGGGCGTCGCCAGTCCTTCAGGGCTACAGAATGGGCAGGACCCTCTGAGCCACCTGCAATCTTCGAAGGCACCCCGAGCCAAAGCCAAATGCTATGGCCTACGCTCCCGATAACCAGCTACCTCACCTCGACCCACACCTCCATTCACTGCACATGGGCGGAACGAGCATGCCAGTCTCCTGGGGGCTAACCCTAACCCTAGGTCAGTCCCCGAGGGGCCCGTCCCAAGGGGCCTGGCGCCGCAGCGCTGGGTATCAGGGACTGCCGAGCCCCAGCGCCGGACTCACCGTGCTGCCCCACCACCACCCGGGCCGCTAGGGTGTCCCTGGTCATTCAGTGCAGGAGAATGGCAGGGCCCTCCGAGCCCACGGCGACCTTCGAAGGCCCCCACATCCAAAACGCTTGAGCCTATGCTCCCCATCCTCAGCACCCTCACCTTGGCCCACTCCTCCACTCCCTGCAGAGCTGGGGGATGAGGACTGCCCTCCTCCTGGGGCTACACATAACCCTAGGTTGGCCCCTGAGGGGCCCCTCTGAAGGGGCCTGGCACCGCAATGCCTGGGATTGGGGACCCTCGAGCCCCAGTGCCAGACTCACTATGTTGCCCCGCCACCACCCGGGCCCCTAGGAGCACCGTCGGTCATTCAGGGAGGGAGAATGGGCAGATCCCTCTGAGCCCCTGGCGACCTTCGAAGGCCCCCCCGTGCCAAAGCGCTTGGGCCCATGCTCCCGCTCGCCTGCACCCTCACCTCGGTCTACCCCTCCGCTCGCTGCACAGCCGGTGGATCTGGACTGCCAGCCTCCTGGGTGTTACCCTAACCGTTGGTGGGCCCCCGAGGGGCCCATCCCAGGTTCCTATTGCCGCAACACCGGGGATTGGGGACTCCCGAGCCCCAGCGCCCAACTCACCCTCCTGCCCTACTGCCACCTGGGCCGCTAGGGGCGCCGTTTTCATTCAGGGAGGGAGAATGGCAAGGGCCCTCCAAGTCACCGGCGACTTTCGAAGGCCCCCCGACCAAAACGCTTGGGCCCACGCTCCCGCTGGCCAGCGCCCTTACCTCGGCCCTCCCCCCCGCTCGCCGCACAGCTGGCTGATTGGGCCTGCGGGCCTTCTGGGGGCTAACCCAAACCCTAGGTCGGCCCCCTAGTGGCCCCTCCCAAGGTGCCTGGAGCCTCAACGACGGGGATTGGGGACTCCTGAGCCCCAGCGCCGGACTCACCATGCCCCCCACCGCCGCCTGGGCCACAAGGGGCACCCCCGGTCATTCAGGGCGGGAGAACAGGCAGGACCCTCTGAGCCCCTGGTGACCTTCGATGGCCCCTCGCTCCAAAACTTTGGGCCCACTTTCCCGCTCTCCAATACCCTCATCTCAACCCGCCCCTCCGCTCACCGCACAGCCGGGAGATTGGGTCTCCTGGCCTCCTGGGGGTAACCCTAACCCTAGGTCAGCACCTGAGGGGGCCCTCCCAAGGGGCCTCGCGCCACAACGCCGGGGATTGGGGACCCCGAGCGCCAGCACCTGACTCACCTGCCGCCCAGCCGCCACTCGGAGGCTTGGGGCGCTGCCGTTCATTCAGGGCGGGAGAACGGGCAGGGCCCTCGGAGACATGGTGAACTTCGAAGGCCTCCTGCGCCAAAACGCCCAGGCCCACCCTCCCACTCACCAGCGCCCTCACGTAGGTCTGCCACTCCTCTCTTCACACAGCTGGCGAATAGGGCCTGCTGGCCTCCTAGGGGCTAAACCTAACCCTAGGTTGGGCCCCGAAGGGCCCCTCCCAAGGGGCCTGGTGCCACAACGCCGGGGATTGGGGACCCCCAAGCCCCAGTGCCTGATGCACCCTGCCGCCCCTCCCCACCCAGGCCGCTAGGGGCGCCGCCATTCATTCACCATGGGAGGATGGACAGGGCCCTCCGAATCCCCGCCAACTTTCGAAGGCACCCCGAACCAAAATGCTTGGGCCCAGGCTCATATTCACCAGAACCCTCACCTCAGCCCAACTCTCCGCTCAACGCCCAGGTGGTGTATCGGGCCTGCCGGCCTCCTGGGGGCTAACCCTAACCATAGTTCCGCCCCCGAGGGGCACTTCCCAGGGGCCTGGCATCACAACGCTGGGGATGGGGACCCCGAGTCCAAGTGCCAGACTCACCCTGCTGCCCTTCAGCCACCTGAGCTGCTAGAGACCACTGGTCAATCAGGGCGGGAGAATGGGCAGGGCCCTCGGAGCCCCCGCTGACCTTCGAAGCCCCCCCCCGTGCAAAAACATTGGTTCCCATCCTCCTGCTCGCCAGCGCCCTCACCTCAGCCCGCCCCTCCGCTTGCTGCAGAGCCAGTGGATAGTGCCTGCCAGGATCCTGGGGGCTAACTGAAATCCTAGGTCGGCCCCGTGGGGCACAACCCAAGGGGCCTAGCTCTGCAACGCTGGGGATTGGTGACTCAGAGCCCCAGAGCCAGACTCACCCTGCCGCACTGTTCCCACCCAGGCCGCTAGGGGCGCCGCCGCTCATTCAGGGTGGGAGAACGGACAGGGCCCTGGAGAAACCATCGACATTTGAAGCCTCCTGCGCCAAAATGCAGGGGCCCACGCTCCTGCTCGCCAGAGCCTTTACCTCGGCCCATGCACCTCTCGCCGTCCAGCCAGAGGATTGGGCCTGCCGGCCTCCTGGGTGCTAACTCTAACCCTAGGTCCGCCCATGAGGAGCCCCTCCCAAGGGGCCTGGCCCCTCAATGCTGGGGATTGGGGATCCCTGAGCTGCAGTGCGGAACTCACGCTGCCGCCCCACCTCCAACGGAGCCGCAAAGCGCGCCGCTGGTTATTCAGGGCAGGAGAATGGGCAGGGCCCTCTGAGACATGGCAACATTCAAAAGCCCAGGGTGCAAAAACGCTGGGGACCACGCTCCCACTCTGCATCACCCTCAACTTGGCCCGCACCTCCGCTCTTCGCAGAGCCAGCGACTCGGGCCTGCCGGCCTCCTGGGCGCTAACCCTAACCCTAGGACAGCCCTTGAAGGTCCCTTCCTAAGGGGCCTGGCGACGCAACACCAGGGATTGGGGACCCCCAAGCCCCAGCGCCAGATGCATGCTGCCGCCCGCCCCACACATGCTGCTAGGGGCGCCGCCATTCATTCAGGGTGGGAGAACTGGAGGACCCTCCGAACCCCTGCCGACATTCGAAGGCGCACCGAACCAAAAAGCTTGGACCCAGGCTCATGTTCACCACCACCCTCACCTCGCCTCAATTCTCTGCTCGACGCACAGGTGGTGTATCGGGCCTGTGGGGCTCCTTGAGGCTAACCCTAACCATAGGTCGGCCCCCGAGGGGCTCTACCCAAGGGGCCTGGCATCACAACGCTGGGGATGGGGATCCTGAGCCCATGTGCCGGACTCACCCTGCTGCCCTTCAACCACTGGAGCCGCTAGAGGCCCCGCCGGTCAATCAGGGCAGATCGGGCAGGGCCCTCCGAGCCCACACTGACCTTTGAAGGCTCCCTGCGCAAAAACGTTGGCTCCCAGGATCCTGCTCACCAGCGCCCTCGCCTCGTCCCGCCCCTCTGCTTGCTTCAGAGCTGGTGGATAGGGCCTGCTGGGCTTCTGGCAGCTAACCAAAACCCTAGGTTGGCCCTGTGGGGACATCCCCAGAGGCCTGGCTCTGCAATGCTGGGGATTGGTGACTCAGAGCCCCAGAGCCAGACTCACCCTGCCGCACTGTCCCCACCCAGGCCGCTAGGGGCGCCGCAGGTCATAGAGGGCGAGAGAAGGGCAGGGCTTTCTGAGCCACCAGTGACATTCAAAGGCTCCCCGTGCCAAAACACTGGTGCCCACGCTCCCCCTCCCCAGCGCCCTCACCTCGGCCTGCGCCTCCGCTCGCCGCACAGTGTGCGGATTGGGCCTGAAGGTCTCCTTGGGGCTAACCCTAACCCTAGGTCGGCGCCCCAGGGGCTCCTCCCAAGGGTCCTGGTGCCACTACACCGGGGATCTGGGACCCCAAGCCCCAGAGCCAGACTCACCCTCCCACAACGCTGCCTCCCGGGCCGCGAGGGGCGCCACCGGTCATTCAGGGCGGGAGAATGGACAGAGCCCTGGAGAAACCGGGACATTTGAAGCCTCCAGCGCCAAAATGCAGGGGCCCACAATCCCGCTCCCCAGCGCCTTTAGCTCGGCCCACCCACCTCTCGCCGCCCAGCCAGAGGATCAGGCCTGCCATCCTCATGGGGGCTAACTCTAACCCTAAGTCGGCCCAGGAGGAGCCCCTCCCAAGGGGCCTGGCACCGCAACACCGGGGATTGGGGATCCCCGAGCCACAGCGTGGGATTCACCCTGCCACCCCACTGCCAACAGAGCCGCTAGGGGTGTCACTGGTTATTCAGAGCAGGAGAATGGGCAGGGCCCTCCGAGACATGGCACATTCGAAGGCCCAGGGCGCCAAAACGCTGGGGCCCACGCTCCCGCTCTGCATCCCCCTCAACTCAGCCCACACCTCCGCTACTCGCACAGTCGGCGACTCGGGCCTGCCGGCCTCCTGGGCGCTAACCCTAACCCTAGGACGGCCCCTGAGGGTCCCTTCCTAAGGAGCCTTGCGGTGCAACGCCAGGGATTGGCGACCCCCAAGCCCCAGCGCCGGGTGCACCCTGCAATCCCGCCCCACACGGCCCGCTAGGGGCGCCGCCATTCATTCTCGGCGGGAGAACTGGCAGGGGCCTCCGAACCCCCACCCACCTTCAATGGCTCCCAGAACCAACATGCTTGTGCCCAGGCTCATGTTCACCAGCACCCTCACCTCGGCCCAACTCTCCGCTCCACGCACAGGCGGTGTATAGGGCCTGCCGGCCTCCTGGGGGCTAACCCTAACTGTAGGTCGGCCCCTGAGGGGCCCTTCTCAAGTGGCCTGGCGCCCCAACGCCGGGGATGGGGCAACCGAGCCCAAGTGCCAGACTCACCCTGCTGCCCTTCAGCCACCTGAGCCACTAGGGACCCCGCTGGTCATTCAGAGCGGGAGAACGGGCAGGTCCCTCCGAGCCCCCACTGACCTTCGAAAGCCCCCCACGCTAAAACGCTTGGGCTCATGCTCAGGCTCGCCAGCGCCCTCACCTCGGCCCACCCTGCTGCGTTCCGCACAGACGCTGATCGGGTCCACTGGCATCCGGGGGGCTAACCGTAACCCTAGATCGACCCTTGAGGGGCCCCTCCCAAGGGGCCTGGCGCTGCAACACAGGGGATTGGGGACCCTGAGCCTCAGCACCTGACTCACCCTGCCACCCAGCCGCCACCCAGGGGCTTGGGGTGCTGCCGTTCATTCAGGGCGGGAGAACGGGCAGGGCCCTCCGATACACGGTGTCCTTTGAATCCCCCCCGCGCCAAAATGCCTGGGCCCACGCTCCCAAACACCAGCACCCTCACCTAGGTCCGCCACTCCACTCTCCACACAGCTGGCGAATAGGAACTGCCGAGTTCCTAGGGGCTAAACCTAACCCTAAGTTGTCATCCGAGGGGCCCCTCCCAAGGGGCCTGGTGCCGCATCGCTGGGGATTGGAGATACCTGAGCCTCAGGGCCTGACTCACCCTGCCACCCCTCACCACCCGGGCCGCTAGGGGCACCGCCGTTCATGCAGGGTGGGAGAACAGGCAGGGCCCTCGAGACCCCGGCGACCTTTGAAAGCCCCAAGTCAAAACGCTGGTGCCCAGGCTCCTGCTCGCCAGCACCTTTACTTTGGCCCGCCCCTCCTCTCACAGTCTAGCTGGCATATCGGGCCTGCCGGCCTCCTGGGGGCTAACCCTAACCCTAGGTTGGCCCAGAGGGGCCCCTCCCAAGGGGACTTGTGACCAAAGCTGGGGATTGGGGACAGCCGAGCCGCAGCGCTGGACTCACCCTGCCGTCCTGTCGACATCAGGCTCTCTGGGGCATCACTGGTCCTTCAGGGTGGGAGAATGGGCAGGGCCCTCGAGACTCCGGTGAATTTTGAAGGCCATCCACGCCAAAATGCTGGGGCCCACGCTGGAGCTCGCCAGCGCCTTCACCTCAGCCTGCCCCTCCGCCCTCTGCACAGCTGGCAGATCAGGCCTGCCGGCCTCCTGGGGGCTAACTCTAATCCTAGGTTGGCCCCAGAGGGGCCCCTCTGAAGGGGCCTGCCGCCACAACGCCGGGGATTGGGGACCCTCGAGTCGTAATGCCGGACTCACCCTGCTGCCCCGCTGACACCAGTGGTGCTAGGGCGCCACAGATCGTTTTGGGCGGGAGAACGGGCAGGGCCCTCTGAGCCTCGGTGAACTTTGAAGGCCCCAGCACCAAAACGCTGGGGCCCACGCTCCGCTTGCCAGCGGCCTCACCTCGGACCACGACTCCATTCACCTCAAGATGGTGGATTGAGCCTGACGGCCTCCTGAGGGCTAACTCTAACCCTACCTTGGCCCCAGAGGGGCCCTTCCCAAGGGGCCTCGCACTGCAACGTCGGGTATAGGGAAGCCCGAGCCTCAGCACTGGACTCACCCTGCCGCCCCGCCATCACCCGGGCCGCTAGGGGCGCCGCCGGTCATCCAGGTGAGGGAAAGAGCAGGGCCCTCTGAGCCCCCAGTGACTTTCGAAGGCCCCCTGCTCCAAAACGCTTGGGACCACGCTCCCGCTCGCCAGCGCACTCACCTCGGCCCGCCCCACTGCTCGCCACTCAGCAGGTGGATTGGGCCTGCCGGGCTACTGGGGGCTAAACCTAACCCTAGGTTGGCCCCCAAGGGGCCCCTCCCAAGGGGCCTGTCGCCGCAACACCGGGGATTGATGACCCCTAAGCCCCAGCGCTGGACTCACCCTGCTGCCCCGCTGGCACCCAGGCCACTAGGGGCGCCACTGGTCATTCAGGGCGGGAGAATGGGCAGGGCCCTCTGAGTCCTGGTGAACTTCTAAGGGCCCATGTTCCAAAATGCTTGGGCCCATGCTCCTGCTAAGCAGCGCCCTCACTTCGACCCGCCCCTCTGCTCAACGCACAGCCAGCTGATCAGGTCTGCCAGCCTCCTGGGGGCTAACCCTAACCTTAGGTTGGCCCCCAAGGGGAACCTCCCAAGGGGCCTGGCACAGCAACGCCAGGGTTTGGGGACCCCCGAGCCCCAGCACCATACTCTCCGTGCCGCCCCGCTGACACCGGGCACGCTGGGGCATTACTGTTCATTCAGGGTGGGAGAACAGGCAGGGCCCTCGAGACCCCAGCGACCTTCCAAGGCCCCCCGTGACAAAATGCTTGGGCCCATGCTCCAGTTCGCCGGCGCCCTCACCTCGGCCTGGCCCTCCGCTACCGCACAGCTGGCAGATAATGTCTACTGGAATCCTGGGTGCTAACAGTAACCCTAGGATGGCCCCAGAGGGGCCCCTCCCAAGGGGCCTTGCGCTGCAATGCATGGCATTGGGGACCCCCAAACCGCAAAGCCAGACTCACACTGCCAACCTGCCACCACCCAGGCGCTAGGGGCGCCGCCGCTCATTCAGGGCGGGAGAACGGACAGGGCCCTCCGAGCCTCTAGCGACTTTCAAAGGCCCCCTGCGCCAAAACGCTAGATACCATACTCCTGCTCGCCAGCGCACTCACCTCATCCCACTCCTCCACTCCCCGCACAACTGGCACATGGGTCCTGCTGGCCTACTGGGTCTAACCCTAACCCTAAACCCTAACCCCTAACCTTAAACCCTAAACCTTAACCCCTAAACCTAACCCTAACTCTAACTTCTAACCCTTACCCTAACCATAACCCTACTCTAAACCTAACAATAAACCCTAATCCTTAAACCCTAAACCCTAACATTAACACTAAACCCTAAACCCTAACCCCTAACCCTAATCACGAAACCTTAAACTCTAAACCCTAACCTTAACCACTAACTCCAAACCCCAAACCCTAACCCTAAACCCTAACCCTACCCGGCCTTACCATACCCCTAACCCTACCCCTAAACCATAACCTAACCCTAAACCTAACCCTAATCCTACCCTAACCTGTACCCTAACCCTAAACGTAACCCTAACACATACTCTAATCTGTACCTTAACCCGTACCCTAAACCTAACCCTAACCCGTACCCTAAGCCGTACCCAAATCCGTACACCAACACTTACCCTAAACCGTACCCTAACCCGTACCCTAAACTGTACCCTAATGTGTACCCTAACCCATACCCTAACCCTAACACGTATTCTAAACCTAACCCGTACTCCAACCCTAACCCTAACCCTAAACCCTAACCCTTACCCTAAACCCTAATCTGTACCCTAACTCGTAACCTCTAAACTGTAACCCCTAAACCCAACCCTAACCCGTACCCTCTCCTTACCCTAACCCTAACCCTTACCCTCAATCATACCCTAACCGTAACCCATACCCTAACCTTAACCCATACCCTAAACCGTACCCTAACCCCGGGGATTAGTAAACCTGAGCCCCACCATGGGACTCAGCCTGCCACCCCTCAGGAAACCATGCCCCTTGGGGCGCCACAGAGCATCCCGTGCAGGAAAACTGGTAGGGCCCCCCTGAGCCCCCAGCGATCCTCGGCGGCCCCATACACCCCAACCCTGAGGCCCACGCTCATCCTGCCCCACACCTTCCCTTCAGCTTGCCACCGAGCTCGTCGCAGAGCCAGCAGCTCAGGCCTGCCGGGTTCCTGGGGCCTAGAACTGACCCTAGGTCAGCTGGGTAGGGCCCCTCCCCTGGGGCCCGGTGCCGCAGCCCCAGGGACTGGGGACACCTGAGCCCCACTGCAGGACAAAGCCTGCCAGCCCGCAGGAAACCGTGCCCCTTGGGAGGCTGTAGAGCATTCAGAGCGGGAGAACCAGGAGGGCCCCCAGAGCCCCCAGCGAACATCGGCAATCCCTAAACCCAACCTTGAAGCCCATGCTCACCCCACCCCACACCGTCACCTCAGCCCATGGCGGAGCTCGCCACATAGTGGGCAGATCTGGCCTGCGGGGTTCCTGGGCGCCAACCCTAACCCTCGTTCATCTGTGGAGGGGCCCCTCCCCAGGAGCCTGGAGCCGCAGCTGTGGGCATTTGGGACACCTGAGCCCCACAGCAGCACTCAGTCTGCCACCCCGCAGGAAACCGTGCCCCTTGGGAGGCCATAGAGCATTCAGGGCGGGAGAACCAGGAGGGCCCTCCTGAGCCACCAGCGAACTTCGGCGGCCTCCCGCACCGGAACCCTGAGGCCCATGCTCACCCTCCCCACACCCTCACCTCAGCCCGTGTAGCTCGCCATACAGCCAGCAAATCGGGCCTGCGGGGCTCCTGGGCCTAACCCTAGCCCTAGGTTGGCCGTGGGTATGGGGGCCTCCCCAGGAGCCTTACACCGCAGCCCCGGGGAATTGGGATACCTGTGCCCCACTGCAGGACTCAGCTTGCCACCCGACAGGAAACATTGCCCCTTGGGGCTCTAAGGAGCCTACAGGGCACGAGAACTTGGGGAGGCCCCCAGAGCCCATCCCCATCCTTTGGCAGCCCCCCATGCCCCAACCCTGAGGCCCATGCTCACCCTCCCCCATGGCCTCCTCTCAGCCCTCCACAGAGCTCGCCTAACAGCCTGCAGATTGTCCCCGCTGGGCTCCGGGACCCTAACCCTTACCCTAGGTTGGGCAGAGAGGGGCCCCTCCCCAGGGTCCTGGCAACCAACTCCAGGGGATGGGGACACCAAAGCCCCACCGCAGGACTCAGCCTGCAACCCACAGTAAACTGTACCATTTTGGGACACAACAGAGCATTCAGGGCAAGAGATTTGGGGCACCCCCTGAGAGCCCCTTCTGGTGAACCCCGACCTTTGTGGGCCCTTCCAGATGAAACCCCAAGGCTCACACTCACCCGCCCTTGTGCCCTCATCTCACTCGGCATGAGAGTTCTCTGAGCACTGGGCAGTTCAGATCTGCTGTCTCTTGAGGCCTAACCTAACCCTGGGTCTTCTGCTGAGGGTCCCTCCCCGTTTGCCTGCCTCCAAGGCACCAGGCATTGGGCTCACCACAGCACGACTAGAGGACTCAGCCTGCCCCACAGCAGGAAACTGTCCATTTGGGGCTGCAGCAAGAATTCATAGGAAAATAGGAGGGCCCCCTTCAGCCCATCCCAGGCAACCCCCACTTTCAGAGATCTCCCCGGATCCAATTAGTAGCTTCACAATGACCTTTAAACTTGCTCTCCACAGAGATCTTTTGAAATTCTCCACACTTCCAACCGATGGCACCATCCAGCTTCAGTGCCTTACCCAGCTTTAGGTCTTGAGATGGATTAAAATGGGAAGTCACTTCACTGATGACAACGTACTGGTGACCAAAAGATACATGCATAAATGCTTCATATCACTTGGCTTTAGGGAAATGCAAATCTAAACCCCTATACATGCCATATCACACGAGGCTGAATATCTAAAAATAAGAAGACATGAAACTATACATGTTGGAGAGGATGTGGTGAAACAGGAACCCTCTTACACCCCTGTACGAATGCAGTCCGGTACAGCCACTCTTGAAAATGGTACGGAGTTTCCTCAAGAAGTTATAAATAAAGTTACCCTATGTCCCAGCAATTGCACTACTGGCTATTTACCCCCAAAGAGACAGAGGTAGTGAAGACGGGACACATGCACCCCAGTGTTCATAGCAGCAATAACCATAATAGACAAGCTGTGGAAGAAGTGCAGATGACCATGGATAGATGAATGGATAAAGAAGATGTGGATCATATATATAATGGAATATTACTCAGCCATCAGAAAGGATGAGTACTTACCATCACACCTACCTGGGTGGAGCTGGAGGGTATTATGCTGAGTGGAATAAGCCAATGAAAGAAAGACAATGATCATATGCTTTCACTCCTATGTGGAATATCAGAAACAAGGAAGAAGACCATAGGACAAGGAAGGGAAAATAGAATGGGAAGTCATCAGAGAGGGAGAAAACCCATAATGGACGCTTAACTATCACAAGAAACTGATGATTGTTGGAGGAGAAATTGGGGGGGTAACTGGGTGAGTAGCATTAAGGAGGTCACACGATACAATGAGCACTGGGTGTTACACATGACTGAAAATTTATTGAAGACTACATCTGAAACGAATGATGTACTGTAAGTTGGCTAATTGAATTTAAATTAAAGAACAAAAGACCTCGAATAAACAATCCTACACATTTGTATGGAACCACTAAAGATTCCAAACAGCCAGTGCAATGTGGAAAAGAAAAACAAAGCTGGAGGACTCACAATTTCAGATTTCAGGTTATACTACAAAGCTGCAGTCATCCTAACAAGACAGTACGGCACAAAAATAGACACAGCGACCAAAGGAACAGGATACAAGTTCAGACAGAAACCCACAATTATGTGGTTCGTGAATCTTCCACAAAGCAAGCAACGATATCAAAAGGGAAATGGACAGTCTCTACAGCAAATGGTGTTGGGAAAACTAGACAGCTATGCACAAAAGAATGAAATTAGACTGCTTTCTTACACAATACAGACAAACAGAAAACAGTTTCAAGACCTCAATATGAGACCTGAATCCATAAAAATCCTACAGGAGGGAAGACAGTAACTTCTTGACATGGACCATACCAACGTTTTTCTAGACTGTGTCCTGAGGCAAAGGAAATGAAAGCAAAAATAAACTATTGGGAATACAGCAAAATAAAAAGTTTCCACATGGCAGAAGAACAATGAAAACGTAAAAATAATAAGACAACTTACTCAAAGGGAGAAGATATTTGCAAAGATCATATGCAATAAAGGGATAGTGTCCAAAACATATACAACTGATACTACTCGACCCCCCAAAAAACAAATACTCCAGTTAAAAAATAGGCAGAAGCCATGGACAGACATTTCTCCAAAGAAGAAATACAAATGGCCAACAGTCCCGTGAAAAGATGTTCACCATCACCCATCATCAGGAAAATGTAAATCCAAAGGACAATGAGGTAATACCTCAAACCTGTCAGAATGGCTAACATCAAAAGCACAACAAAGAGCAGGTGTTGGGAGGATGTGGATAAAGGGGAATCCTAGCGAACTGTGGGTGGGAATGCAAACTGTGTTGGCCACCGTGGAAAACAGTATGAAGGTTCCTCAAAAAATTAAATATAGAACTACCCTATGATCCAACAATCACACTACTCGTATTTACCCAAAGAATAGGAAAACAGTAACATAAAAGGATACGTGCACCCCTATGTTTCTTGCACCATTATTTACAATATCACCATATGGAAGCAACCCAAGTGTCTGTAGAAAAATTGACAAATGCGATGATAGGTGTGTGTATTCACACACACACACACACACACACACACACACACACACACACAATGGAGTATTACTCGGCTTGAAAAAGAATGAAACCTTGCTATTTGCAGACACATGGATGGAGCTAGAGAGTATTATCCTAACTAAAATCAGTCAGTCAGAGAAAGACAAATCCCATACGATGTCATTCTAATGGGGAATTTACAAAACAAACAAAATAAGTAACTAAAAGAGAAAAAGGAGACACACCGAAATACAAACTCTTAACAATAGAGAACAAACGGATGGTTACCAGAGAGGAGGTGGATAGAGGGATGAGTGAAATAGATGAAGGGGATTAAGAGGACGCTTTTCTTGATGACCACTGAGTAATATATAGAATTACTAAATCACTCTCTTGTACACCTGAAATGAATGTAACACTGTATGTTAGCTCTACTGGGATTAAAATAAATTTTAAAAAAGATTTTTCTTTCAGGAACCTCTTTGAAAAAGCTTTTCCTGTGCACTGTGCATAAGCCCTACTTGGGAGGATTCACTCTACAGTAATTATTCACTCCATGCCTCAAATTCATATTTCACTGAGTTCTTACCGTGGATTCCAGCCCACGGGAGCCATGGTCCTTTTCTGTCAAGGCTCAGCACCTATGCATTCAAGATTGGAAGTAGAGACACATGTCACATCACAGTCCAGAAAGCTACTATTGTTTCTGTTTCAGTGTGAGAGAGTCACAGACTTTGGGACAGGTTTCAGAGCAGGTTTATTATGGATCCTGGATCTCTACTTCAATGTTCATTGCCTGGATCCATTTGGCTAATAGGTTCCCTGTGGATGGGCTTGCTTCCAAGCACTTACATGGAAGATGCAAAGGTGGGTGGGCTTGGTGCGGGACAGGAAGAAGACCAAAAACAGACAAGGGTCCGACCCCTCCCCTGATCCAGGAACTGCTATGGGAGAGGGTACAGGTGGGAGAATTCATGCGAAACTCCAAGGTCACCAGCTGAACACAGGAGGCACAGGTCAAGGGATCTGGAGATGCAGCGGTTGAAGGCTGCTCTGAGCTACCTCTGGGAGGAAGGGAGGGATGGAATGAGAAGGAGACACTGCCTGCTCCTGGCCCATGCCAGCTGCCCACCGCTCCGACACGCATCCGTCTACACAGCTGACACAGCCTGGGCTCAGGATGGGCTGGCTCGCGTCCCTCAATCCTCAGTGGGACAGCTGTCCCCCAGGGCTCAGAGACATGCTGAGGGAGATGAGAGGGAAAGCTGCCCCACCCTGGTCACCCCCTCTTTGAGCAAACAGCCCTTCAGAACTGCTAAAAAAACCCACTAACGGGGTTGAAAGACTTGCCATGGATGAACTAAGGCATAGAGATATGTAAAATAACATTCATTTTTAAGTTCAGAGCTGTCATCTCAGGAAGTGGGGAGAGCTTCCCTGAAGAAGACTGAGGGGAGGGGAGGCCATGCTGAAAAGGGAGACATGGCTCTCCTGATTGGGGACCTGCAGCCCCCTTCCAGGGCAGGGCATCATCCTCACATCAAAAGAGATCCATGGAAGTGTTCCATCAGGGCCAGATGTTTGTCTCGAGAAGGCTACCCTGGCATTGGACTGCACAGGGCACCAGGGACGAGGGCCAGATGGAGGACGGACAATACCCCGGAGGCCATGGGTAAGAGCAGAGGCACAGGACCTTGAAGATGATGATGAAAAGCAGGAGGTGGCAGCATGGAGCCGTCCCGAAAGTATCATGGGAGCAGCGCCCACAGCTTCACTGAATGGGTGTCTTCTGTGCCAGGTGTGGCTGACGTCGGTGGGCTCCAGACTAGTCCTGACCACAACTCTAGGAAGTGTGCGCCACCCCCGTCCTCCTCTCCCCTTGCAGCTGCTAGGAATCACGTTCACAGACAATGGTCAGCTTTCGTGGAAAGCAAGCAGTGGCTCCCGCACACGCTGCACCTCTGGTATTGGTCCAGTGCGACCCTTGTGCCTGGCAAGACACTGATGTCTACCTGTCTCCATACAAATCCACAGACAGGAGGGTGTCCCTGAATTCCACAGGACCTGATGAGACAGATCCACAGAAACCAACACCCAGTGGATCACTCGGGACCTCACCTATGGTCATGGAGCTCACCATACCCTATTTCTGTCACTTACTACAGAAAGCCTGGTTATGATCCCCCACAATACCATACATCCTGGTTGCTGACCTGGGGTCATGCCATGAACCCACATAGCACCTTTCTTTAAGTGAAGGCTATGCCTACACCTCCTAGAAAATATTTCTAATGAAGTACAAGTCCATCAGGACTATGGTGTGAACGGTAGCACACAGCTTTTATGGTAGTAGTCAGTAATTCTAACAAGGGTTAACCCCACCCCCTGTCTCACAAAACCTTCCTCCATCCCCACTGAACTCATGGTCTGCCCTCAGAAAACCCTCCAGGAAACAAACCTTTCATCTGAATGCTCTTTTCACCTTCTGCTTCAAATCTTGTCCAACCACAATGATATGAAACTAGAAATCAGTCTCAAGAAAAAAATGGGACAGTCAAAAATAGGTGGAGATTGGGGGGCCTGGGTGGCTCAATCGTTAAGGATCTGCTTTCAGCTCTGGTCTTGATCCCAGGATCCTGGGATCTAGCCCCATATCAGGCTCCTTGCTCAGTGGGAAGCCCACTTTTCCCTCTCCCACCCCCTTGCTTGTGTTCACTCTCTCGCTGTCTCACTCTCTGTCAGATACTTAAATAATCTTAAAAAAATATGTGGAGATTTAACAACATGCTACTGAACAACAAACAGTCAAAGAAGAAATCAAAAAAATTTTAGAAGTACCTTGACACTGATGAAAAAGACAACCTACAAAAACTTATGGGATGCAGCAGAAGTAGCTTTATGGGGGACATTCATAGCAATTCAAGTCTTCTTCATTCCATGAGAATGGTCTCCAATAAACAACCTGATTTATGTGGTAAAGAAGTAGAAAAAAAAAACAACAAACAAAGCCCCAAATTAGTAGAAATAAGGAAATAACAAAAAGGAATGCATAAATAAATCCAATGGATACTAAAAGACAAAAAAAAAAAAACAATGAAAATGAGAGCGGCCTTTTTAGGAAAGATAAACAAAACTGACAAACTTAGCTAGTCTCACCAAGAAAGACAGAGGACTCGAATACAATCAGGAAAATAAGATAATGGATTCCTGTCTCATATCAAAATCAAAAGAACTCTTCAACCTTGGACACAACAACTTCTTGCAAGCCACGTCTCTAAAGGCAAAGGAAATAAAAGCAAAAATGAACTATTGGCACTTCATCAGGATAAAAAGCTTCTGCTTGGCAAAGCAAATGATCAAAAAACAAAAAGGCAACCTATGGAATCGAAGAAGATATCTGCAAATGATATTACAGATAAAGGGCTGGTTTCCAAGATCTATAAAGAACTCCTCAAACTCGACACCCAAAAAATGGGCAGAAGGCACAAAGAGATACTTCTCCAGAGAAGACATACAAATGGCCAACAGACACATGAAAAAATACTCCACATCACTTGCCATCAGGCAAATACAAATCAAAACGACAATGAGATACCACCTTACACCAGATAGAATGGTTAAAATTAACCAGGCAGGGGGCACCTGGGTGGCACAGCGGTTAAGCGTCTGACTTCGGCTCAGGGCATGATCCTGGCATTATGGGATCGAGCCCCACATCAGGCTCCTCCGTTATGATGCTGCTTCTTCCTCTCCCACTCCCCCTGCTTGTGTTCCCTCTCTCGCTGGCTGTCTCTATCTCTGTGGAATAAATAAATAAAATCTTGAAAAAAAATTAACAAGACAGAAATAAAAAAATGTCAGAGAGGATGTGGAGAAAGGGGAGCCCTCTTACACTACTCGTGAGAATTCAAGCTGGTACAGCCACTTTTGAAAACAATATGGATGTTCCTCACGACGTTAACCACAGAGATATCCTACGACCCACCAATTGCACTACTGGGTATTTACCCCATAGACACAGAGTAATGAAAAGAAGCGGCACCTGTATCCCAATGTTCATAGCTGCAATGTCCATAATAGCCAAACTGTGGAAGGAGCCAAGATGTCCTTCAGCAGATGAATGGACAAAGAAGATGTGGTTCATCTATACAATGGACTATTACTCAGTCGTCAGAAGGATGAATACCCACCACTTGCACAAACGTGCATGGACCAGGAGGGGATTATGCTAAGTGAAATTAAAGCAAGCAGAGAAAGACAATTATCATATGGTTTCGCTCCTATGTGGAATGGAAGGAATAGCATGGAGGACATTAGAAGAAGGAAGGGAAAAGTGAAGTGAGGTAATGAGAGGGGAAATGAAACATGAGAGACTACTGACACTGGGAAACAAACTGAAGGTTGCAGAAAGGGAGGGTAGGGGAATGGGTTATCCTGGTGATGGGTATTAAGGAGGGCACGTGTTGGGGCACCTGGGTGGCACAGCGGTTAAGCATCTGCCTTCGGCTCAGGGCGTGATCCCGGCATTAGGGGATCGAACTCCACAACAGGCTCCTCCGCTGTGAGCCTGCTTCTTCCTCTCCCACTCCCCCTGCTTGAGTTCCCTCTCTCGCTGGCTGTCTCTATCTGTCGAATAAATAAATAAATTCTTTTTAAAAAGAAGGAGGGCACGTGTCATAATGAGCACTAGGTGTTATATGCAAACAATGAATCATGGAACACTTCATCAAAAACAAATGAAGTACTGTAGGGTGATTAACATCATTTTAAAAAAATAGAAGGATATGAAATTCATACAGGAAAACTGTCACTATTTGCAAATGACATGAAATCCTGAAAGATTACACACACACACACACACACAAAAACTGTTAGAATAAACAAATTCTAGAAAGCTGCAGGATATAAAGTCAATATACAGAGACCTGTTCTCTTTTTTTTTCATATTTTATTTATTTATTTGAGAGGAAGAGAAAAAGCAAGGGCAGGGGGAGTCCGAAAGAGGGAGAAGCAGACCCTCGCTAAACGGGGAGCCCAACACAGGGCTCAATGTCAGAACTCTGAGTTCATGACCTGAGATGAAGGCAGAAGCTTCACCTATGGGGCCACCCAGGTGTCCCAACTTCTTGCATTTCTGCATACTGATGACGCACTTTTGCAAAGAGAAATTAAAAAAGCAATGCCATTTATAATTGCATCAAAAAAAAATCTAGGAATAAAAGTAACCAAAAATGAGAAAGACATAGTACACTCAACACATGGCAGAAAAGAAATGAAAAACATGTGTGTCGAGGGGGGCAGGATGTATGGGTCAAAGATTTGGAAGGCAACACAAACAAATGGAAGCTTACGCCATGCTCCTTAACTGGAAGAGTTAATTATGTGAACATGTCCATCGTACCCAAAGCAATCGACAGATATGATGAAATCCCTATCTGAATTCCAGCGGCATTATTCGAGCAAATAGAAAACAGTCCTCAAACTTGTATGGAATCACAAAAGACCCCAAATACCCAAAGCAACCTGGAGAAAGAAAGGTGCAGTCAACACACTCCTAGATTTCAAGCTAGATTACAAAGCTGTTGTCATCAAAACAGGATGGTACTGGCAGAAACACAGACACCAGGTCAGTGGAACAGAACAGAAAGCTCAGAAACTTACCCACACGTAGATGATCCTAACTTACGACACAGCAGCAGAAGATATGCCATGAGGGAAGGACTGTTTCTTCAGTGAGCGGTAACAGGCAAACTGGACACTAAATGCAGAAGAATATAACTGGTCCACTTTCTTACACCACACACAAAATTTTTAATGGATGAATGATTTGAACATAAGACCTGAATCCATAAACCTCCAAGAAGACACAGGTACTAAGTCTCTCGACATTAGTTTTGGCAAAGTGTCTTCAGATCGGACACCAAATGCGAAGGCAACAAAAGCAAAAATAAACAAGTGGAACAACATCAAACTGAAATCTTCCACACGGCAAAAGAAACCAGCAAAAACTTAAAAGGCCACTGACCCAATAAGAAAAAAAATATCTGCGAATCATATGTGTGAGAAGAGGCTAATATCCAAAATACACACAACACTTATACAAATCAAAACAAAAAAATTGCATAAAAAATGTGGGGAATATGTGAATAGATACTTTCTAAAGATGGCACACAGGTGCCAACAGACAGAGAAAGTTGTTAGACATCACTCATCATCATCAGGGAAACATCAGTCAAACCCACAATCGGCTATCCACTCACAACAGTTGGAACAGCAATTGTCCCAGAGACAGACACCAGGTGGGGTCAAGGGTGTGCAGACGAGGAGACACTGTGCAGTGTTGATGGGAATGGAAATTGGTGCAGCCACTGTGACAAACGGTATGGAGGTTCCCGAAAAAATAAATGCGACTACCACATGACCCATTAATGGCTCTACTGAGTATTGATTTGGAGAACACAAAAATACTGCCTAAAAAAGACAGATGCACTTCCACGTTCACTGCAGCATTATTCACAAGAACCAGACATGGAAACAGACCTTGGGGGCCTTATGCCAAGTAACTCAGACACAGAAAGACCAATCT
The DNA here is from genome assembly GCF_024610735.1 of Ursus americanus. Lineage (NCBI taxonomy): Eukaryota > Metazoa > Chordata > Mammalia > Carnivora > Ursidae > Ursus > Ursus americanus. The sequence continues at coordinate 210,791 of NW_028273672.1, forward strand.
CAGATGCTCTCATGTACATTCCACGTGTAATAAACAATTACTGAATGCATAGATACTGATAGCAGATTGGTAGGTGCCAGATTCGGGGATGGGGTGTTAGAAATGGGTGAAGGTGGTCAAAGTCTCAATGTTTGAGTGAGAAAATCCGACAGTCATGAAATGTTCCGTCCAGTATGGAGACTAAAACTAAACCCGCAGCATGGGGTATAGGTTTCCCTGCTCTTTGAAAGTACAGGGCTTCTGAGAAACCTTGCACAGCAGAAATGGTGTTCAAGAAGGAATGGCCATTAATTTACACGGCACAATTAGATAGTGTCCTCAGACTCCAAAATTCCTTCTCTTTGGCTTTTCTTAGGCCTCAGGACACAAGTTTCTAATGGAGGCCCAGCATAAATGAAGACAAAGCACAGCAGAGGCTCACAGACACCATTCAAAGTGCTGGTGGCTGGATGCGGAGAGCAGTTCCCAGCGGAAGGAGCAGGTTGGGGTGCACGACGCCTCTGTCGTGCTTCTCCCCAAAACAGATGCTGAACGCGATTCTCACTGTTCACCTTTTTTCATAAGAGGGAAATCCTCTTCAAGTCTCTTCCTCTTACTGAAGCTGGGTAATAACGTAGTTCTTTCAAGAAAGCCCAGTGTCTTACTGTGAACGTTTAAAAAGTGGGGGATACTTGTACTTGAGCATTGCTGAGGGAGGAGATGTGAAAGGTTCTCCCAGACACAAACCTCAGCAGATCCACCGGGAAAGGCACCTTCCTCAGCATGTGGAACACGGACTACCTCCTACCACCCGAGAAACCCTCTCCTTCCCCTCGATCAGGACAACCCACAACAGCTGGGAGTTACCCCAGTTCCTCTGTTCTCCTGCTCCTAATAGCTAACCCATCAGCAAATCCTGTGAGCTCCATCTTCAAAATGGACCCAGAATAGGTCTAACCACTCCATCCAAGGCCACCTGTCTGGACCACAGTGCCTGAGTTCCTGGAAAAGCTTCGTCATTGACCTGCCTTGCCATCTTCAACCCTCTGTCATCTGTTCTCAACACTGTAGCCAGGATGGCCCAGTGAAACAGGGTCTCATGGGGTTATAGCCCTGGAATGGCTTTCTGTCACCTCTCTGAGGTCATGTCCTAAGCTGTCTCCTGTGGCCACAGGGCCATCTTGCTACTCCAGGACATAGCTGGAATTTTCCTGCCCCAGAGCTATGCACATGCTTTCCCTTCTGTTCAGAATGCTCCTGATGTGTTCTCACTCACCTTCGGAGAAGTCTGAATTGGAGTGACAGGGACAGAAGATGAGGCTGTGTGTGTTGGGTGAGGCTGGTGGCCCAGAAGAAGGTTCTCTGCCAGCTCTCCGCCTGTGCCTCACTTGTCCTCAGCCAGGAACTTGCACACAGCCCACACCTGTCACAAGTCTCACCCAGGAGACCCACAGCCACCCCTGGAGCCCACCCTGCCCACCCCCTGCTGCAGAATGCATTCAGCTCTCCTCTGGAACCCCTGTCAGCTTTACCCAGTCCTGGAACTACCCCATCTCCTGCAAAGCTCCCGGATTACCTCTGCTTCCAAAATCACACTGGCGCAAGGCTTTCATGAGAAAGCTATAACGCTAACTAATGAAAGGTTCACACCTACTTTCCCCTTCTGTTGCCTTTCTCTCCACCTTCTTTCCTACCTGTGCAAACTGTAACATATCAGTGGAACATGAACATGCTCTGAGACCTGAATCTTTCATTGCAGCTTTCTGAGGACTCCTTATGTGATAAGAAACTAGTGTATCCTACAACAGGGTGATTTACAACTCTCATCTATAGAATAGTACAGCCCAAATCACTACAATTTTACCTCACTCTTCATGAAGCAGAACACTTTTACCTTTCTCCTCTTACTTAAATTCCAGTTAGTTCACATGCCATGGAATATTCGCTTCAGGGGTAGGATTTAGTGATTCCTCACCTGCATACAGAACTCGGTGCTCATCACAAGTGCCCTCCTTAATACCCCTCACCCATTTAACTCTTCCCCCCATGCCCCTGTCCTGCAGCAACACTCAGTTTGTTCTCCAAGGTTGAGTCTATTTCCTTGTTTGCCTCTCTCATCACTCCTCAACTCTGTTCATCTGTTTTCTTTCTGAAGTTCCACAGGCATGAGAGCATAGGATATTTGTCTTTCCTCAATGATTTTGCTTAGCTTAATACACTCTAGGTCCATCCACATCCTTGCAAATGGTAAGTTTTCATTCTTTTTGAATCTGGGTCATATTCCAGTGTATATATATGTATCCCACATCTGTTTTACCCATTCATCAGTGCATGGACGTTGGGATTCTCTCTATAGTTTGGCTACTGTGGACATTTCTGCTATAAACATCATGGTGCATGTACCCATTTCGAATCCACATTTTTGTATCCTTTGGGTAAATACCTAGGAGAGCAATTGCTGGATCATGGGGTTGTTCAATTTTTAACTTTTTGAGGAACCCCCACACTGTTTCCCAGACTGGCTGCACCACTTTGCATTCCCACCAACAGGATGGGAGGCTTCCCCTTTAAGCAGAACATTATCTGCCAGCAATTTCATAAGAGGAAACAAAACCTCTAGGAGATGCACCTAGGGTCAGACAAGTAGTTGCAGAGTTCACCCCAAGGCTCCTGATGCCAAGCCCCTTGAAGCCACCAGCATGCCACTATCCAAAAGAATTCCCAGACTCTCCTTCTGACTCCACCACCAAAGAAACTACAGAGAGAATATGGCACCTCAAAATATCGAGATAATACTTTTAGTAAAACTAGAAAGTCAAGCTCAACTTTTAAACAGGAACAGGCCGCTTTGGAAAATTTTCAATTTTCCCTCCACCCTAATTTTAACTCTTCTGATGAATAAACTAATCAATGATGAAACATCACCTTTGTCAAATGACATCATCCAAGTCTGTATCAGATGAAAAAAGCCACCTAACTCTAGATGTTGGCCACTCAATCATATCTTAGGCCCAATTGAATAAACACTGTTAGATGAAGGAACAAATTAGATGTTACAAACAGGCACAGAGTGAATCTCACCTTCCCTTTCTAATAAAAGAGGGTTCCTAGGAAACAGATGGTCAAAATACATTTGTAAGCAGTAAATGGACAGAGAAATTGTGATCCCCTGCAACGTTCTACCTCCAGGGAAACTAAGTAATTCCTGCACCAAACCCAGAATGCTGACAGCTACTTCAATTTTACTTTGTGGCTCAACTAGAGAAAAGAGAAAAGCCCAGGAGGTTTTGGGATAATGAGAGGTTTTACCTCCAGCCCTGACATAGATAGGACATTTTGCCAAACATACCTTTGCTTTCTGTGAACACTGGCGTCCTGTGACAAGCTGCCTCGCTGACTCTGATGCTGACGTTCAAAACCTCGGGTTTCTTGGAGCCAGAGCAGAGAATTGCTGTCAGGTGGGGAGAAGAAGGCACCTCTGACCTAAAGCCTGCACACCTGCTTCGGTTTCTGGGCGAAGGGGCAACACATACTTGTTGTTTATCAGTAATTATCTTCATTCTCAATAGACCAATGACCTTGCCTTTTCTGGAAAGCAGACTTACTCTTCTAAAGAAACCCTCAATTCGTCTATTCCCAATGCAACTAGAGTGGGGTCTGGTTTACGCACGCCTCCAGGCCCCCACCTGGAGGATATTCCTGCATGATTCTAATAGCCAATTACCACTACCCAGGGGCACACGGGGCATAATGCTGAAGTTGGGGGATGGCTCTGGGGCTTGCTACTGCCACACCTGTGCCTGGGGGACCAGGACACACCCTGCTGAACTCAGGGTACTGCTCAAGATGCATCACCTGCACTGTGTCAGAGAACTGAAAGTGGGGATTGTGTGAGGTCGTTACCCGCACTCTTCCAGGGGAACAGGGGAAACACTGAAATTCTGCAACCCATCCCACAAAAGCTCAGGTGAGTGGGTGCCCTGGAGTTCCCGGGTATGGGGAATAAGGTCAGTTGAGGACATGGGGCAGAAGAGACTTTAAAGGGAAAAAGAAAACTCACCTGAGTACCCACAATGAACCCTCTCCACGTGCCCTTCCAAAACCTTGCCTCCCACCTGGGGCACACCCTACCCCCAGACCCCCACCCCAGTGCAAGCTGCTCATTCACCAGCAGGGATCTCCACAGGGCAACTCTCTCTCTCTCTGTGCCCCTTCTTCTGCCCCAACTCTGCAACCCACTGCAAATCTGGGACTGCCCACAGAGACATCTCCACCCCCAAGCAGTGAATGGTTGGGGAGGTTTGTGCCTGAGCCCCTTGGATGCTGGGCAACCCGCCCTCAATCCCCTGGAACCCTGAAAGTGCAGGGGGCCCAAGAGGTGCCTCCTCTACCCAACACCCGGCACAGGAATGGGTGGGGTCGTGGGCCAGGGCACCCACACACACCTGGCCCCTTCTAGGGACCCCTCTAGCTGCAGACCACCCTCAGAGTCCTGCCCCTTCCCTTTCTGCACCAGCCCTCCCTGCTGGGGTGTGCCTGGTTCTGGGCAAGGTCAGTGGCTCTCAGACCCTCCAAGGCTTTGGCTTTAGGAAATGCAATGGTTTCATGCATTTTCAGTATGTACATGTCAGTATGACTTTAATCTTATGGGAGCCAAAGAGGTTCTTTATTTTTTCTTATCTTCATGTTGGCATTTTTGGTTGTTTTCTTCTCAAAGCAGATGTACAACATGTGCTTGGGGCAGAAATAGGGCCCATGCTTTGAGTTTTTGCCCAATCATTTTGAGCCAGTTAAAATGTTAAAGGATAGCTTCCCTGGGAGCCCAGGATCAGGGCCCACAGATGATATAAGATAAAAATTACTTTCATCATTATAATGACTACTAAATGGAGGAATTTGAGACAAAAGCACCTTTCACAAGAGTACCAAGAAATAAAAATGATGCCCACAGAAGGCTACCTGCTCCATGGTCAGCACAGGTAACAGAAGTGTTCACAGTCTCTGGACTCCTGCCCTTCTCCTGCCCAAATCGCTGAAGCACACAGACCACTTAAAATCAGAATTGTAGAACTGCTAGACACCTTAGAGATGTCTGGCACCATTCCCTTGGACTGCAGAATAAAACACAGTAGCTCGTTGTCACAAACTAATTTCAACATGAAGTGCCCCCTGGATGCACTAAGTTCTTTCTCTGCAAATGTTGACTAATGTAAGTCACAGTCACACCATTTAAACACTAGGATGGCTGGGAAGTCAACGTAGGTAAGGCAATATTTTAGCCAGGTTTATAAGCATTGGCTCACTTTGTAGAAGAGGCTGAGCTGAGTGTTTTTAAATACTATTTCAGGTACAAGAGAGGAGTTAAGATGGTGGAGGAGTAGGGGACTCCTTTTTCCGCAGATCCCCTGAGTCCTGCTGGATAGGTAGCAGGCCAGCCTAAACAACCACGGAATCAGCCTGAGAGGCAGGAAGATATATCTGGATCTCTACAAATGAACATCTCCAGCGCTGTGTATTGAGGTAGGAAGCGGGGAGTCCTGAAACCTGGCACAGATACTGGAAGATAAAAGGAAGGGGGAGGGAGCCACCGCATTTGGGCGCCAGGAAGTAGCAGCCACCTGCACAGGGGAGCTGGCAGATTCACAGAAGGCACCCCTAGAGAGAGGACTGAGACTGGTGAGCCCAGAGAGCACACCACTAGGCATCTCCCAGAACACAGGAATCCCAGTGTGCTCATGGGATCCAGAATGAGAATGAGAGCTCCTGGAGCGCGTGCGGGTCCACTGGAGGCTGGCAGGCCACCTGCACAGGGGAGAGGGCAGATTCATGGTCAGAACCCAGGAAACAGCAGACTGAGACCCTGAACCAGGTGCGCCCACCACCAGGCTTCTCACGGAACTGCGGAATCCCAGTGTGCTCACCGGGAATAGACAGACCCAGAGACCCGGGAGCACGCGGGGCGGCTGGCGGCTGGTGGGCCACCTGCATGGGGCAGCGGGCGAACTCGTGGTTGGCACCCAGGAAACAGCAGACTGAGACCCTGAAGGAGGTGGTATGCCACCAGGCTTCTCAGGAAACTCCGTAATCCTGGTGTGCTCACGGGATCCAGACTGAGACCTGGAGATCTGGGAGCTCCAGGGGGCGGCTGGTGGCTGGTGGCCTTAGAAACACAAAGGACAGAGATGCACCTGCCCTGGAAGTGAGGACAGGGACACCAGGTGTGGGGCACACATCCAGGGACGCTATGGGGTTGAGCAGCACCAACAGTAACGGAGTTAAAGTGGCCAGAACATCCGTGAAGAACATGCTGCAATCCCTCTGTTCTGTGACAATTCAGCCTCTGCTGCTCTGATTCTCAGAAGAGGCACAGCAGACCGCCAGAGAAAGATGCCAGGGAACAAAAGCCTGGAAATACTGGCTCACAGCGTTCCCACACCCATCCCCCCTCGCAGGGGACAGGGCAACTCTACCCAAACAGGGTTGCCTGAGTATGGGTGTGGCAAAATACAAACTCTTAACAATAGAGAACAAACGGATGGATACCAGAGAGGAGGATGATAGAGGGATGAGTCAAATAGATGAAGCGGATTAAGAGGACACTTTTCTTGATGACCACTGAGTAATATATAGAATTACTGAATCACTCTATTGTACACCTGAAACGAATGTAACACTGTAGGTTAGCTCTACTGGAATTAAAATAAATTTTTAAAAAAGATTTTTCTTTCAGAAACCTCTTTGAAAAAGCTTTTCCTGTGCATTGTTCATAAGCCCTACTTGGGAGGATTCACTCTACAATAATTATTCACTCTATGCCTTGAATTCAGATTTCACTGAGTTCTTACTGTGGATCCCAGCCCACGGGAGCCATGGTCCTTTTCAGTCCAGGCTCAGCACCTATGCATTTAAGATTAGAAGTAGAGACACATGTCACTTCACAGTCCAGAAAGCTATTATTGTTTCTGTTACATTGTGAGAGAGTCACAGACTTTGGGACAAGTTTCCGAGCAGGTTTATTATGGATCCTGGATCTCTACTTCAATGTTCTTTGCCTGGATCCATTTGGCTAATAGGTTCCCTGTGGATGGGCTTGCTTCCAAGCACATACATGGAAGATGCAAAGGTGGGTGGGCTTGGTGCGGGACAGGAAGAAGATCAAAAGCAGACAAGAGTCCCACCACTCCCCTGATCCAGGAACTGCTACAGGAGAGGGTATGGGAGGTAGAATCAATGCAAAACTCCAAGGTCACCAGCTGAACACAGGAGGCACAGGTCAAGGGATCTGGAGATGCAGGGGTTGAAGGCTGCTCTGAGCTATATCTGTGAGGAAGGGAGGGAAGGAATGAGGAGACACTGCCTGCCCCTGGCCCATTCCGCTGCCCACCACTCTGACACGCATCCGTCTACACAGCTGACACAGCCTGGGCTCAGGATGAGCTGGCTCGGGTCCCTCAATCCTCAGTGGCACAGTTGGCCCCAGGGCTCAGAGACATGCTGAGGGAGATGAGAGGGAAAGCTGCCCCACCCAGGTCATCCCCTCCTTGAGCAGACAGCCCTTCAGAACTGCTAAAAAAAAAAAACCCCACTAACGGGGTTGAAAGACATGCCATGGATGAACTAAGGCATAGAGATATGTAAAATAACATTCATTTTTAAGTTCAGAGCTGTCATCTCAGGAAGTGGGGAGAGCTTCCCTGAAGAAGACTGAGGGGAGGGCAGGCCATGCTGAAAAGGGAGACATGGCTCTCCTGATTGGGGTCCTGCAGCCCCCTTCCAGGGCAGGGCTTCATCCTTGCATCACACGAGATCCATGGAAGTGTTCCATCAGGGCCAGATGATTGTCTCGAGAAGGCTATCCTGGCATCGGACTGCACAGGGCAACAGGGACGAGGGCCAGATGGAGGACGGACAATACCCCGGAGGCCATGGGGCAAGAGCAGAGGCACATGACTTTGAAGATGATGATGAAAAGCAGGAGGTGGCAGCATGGAGCCGGCCCGAAAGTACCATGGGAGCAGTGCCCACAGCTACACTGACTGGGGGCCTTCTGTGCCCAGTGTGGCTGACTTCAGTGGGTTCCAGACTAGTCCTGACCACAACTCTAGGAAGTGTGCACCACCCCCGGCCTCCTCTCCCCTTGCAGCTGCTAGAAATCACGGTCAAAGACCCTGGTCAGCTTTCGTGGAAAGCAAGCAGTGGCTCCCGCACACGCTGCACCTCTGGTGGTGGTCCAGTGCGACCCTTGTGCCTGGCCAAACACTGATGTCTACCTGTCTCCACACAAATCCACAGACAGGAGGGTGTCCCTGAATTCCACAGCACCTGATGAGACAGATCCACAGAACCCAACACCCAGTGGGTCACTCAGGACCTCACCTATGGTCATGGAGCTCACCATAAACTATTTCTGTCACTTCCCACAGAAAGCCTGTTTCTCATCCCCCACAATACCATACATCCTGGTTGCTGACCTGGGGTCATGCCATGAACTCACATGGCACCTTTCTTTAAGAGAAGGCTATGCCTAAACCTCCTAGAAAATGTTCCTAATGAAGTACAAGTCCATCAGGACTACGGTGTGAACAGTAGCACACAGCCTGCATGGTAGTAGTCAGTAATTCTAACAAGGGTTAACCCCAACCCCGTCTCACAAAACCTTCCTCCGTCCCCACAGAACTCATGGTCTGCCCTCAGAAATCCCTCCAGGAAACAAACTTTTAATCTGAATGCTCTTCACCTTCTGCTTCAAATCTTGTCCAACCACAAAGATATGAAACTAGAAATCAGTCTCAAGAAAAAAATGGGACAGTCAAAAATAGGTGGAGATTGGGGAGCCTGGGTGGATCAGTTGTTAAGGATCTGCCTTCAGCTCAGGTCCTGATCCCAGGATCCTGGGATTTAGGTTGGAATCAGGCTCCTTGCTCAGTGGGAAGCCCGCTTCTCCCTCTCTCACCCCCCCTGCTTGCATTCCCTCTCTCACTGTCTCACTCTCTGTCAGATACTTAAATAATCTCAAAAAAATATGTGGAGAATTAAAAACATGCTACCGAACAACCAACAGTCAAAGAAGAAATCAAAAAAGATTTTAGAAGTACCTTGACACTGATGAAAAAGACAACTTACAAAAACTTATGGGATGCAGCAAAAGTAGCTCTATGGGGGACATTCATAGAAACTCAAGTCTTCATCAATCCATGAGAAAGGGTCTCCATTAACAACCTGATTTATGTGGTAAAGAAGTAAAAAATAAAACAACAAAGACCCAATATAGTAGAAATAAGGAAATAACAAAAAGGAATGCATAAATAAATCCAACAGAGACTAAAAAGACCAAAAAAAAAAAAAAAACAACAAAAACAATGAAATTGAAAGGTGCCTTTTTTGGAAAGATAAATAAAACTGACAAACTTAGCTAGACTCACCAAGAAAGACAGAGGAATCGAATACAATCAGGAGAGAAAGATAATGGATTCCTGTATCATATCCAAATCAAAAGAACTCTTCAACCTTGGACACAACAACTTCTTGCAAGCCATGTCTCTAAAGGCAAAGGAAATAAAAGCAAAAATGAACTATTGGCACTTCATCAAGATAAAAACCTTCTGCACAGCAAAGCAAACGATCAACAAAACACAAAGGCAACCTATGGAAAAGAAGAAGATATCTGCAAATGATATTACAGATAAAGGGCTGGTATCCAAGATCTATAAAGAACTCCTCAAACTCGACACACAAAAAATGGGCAGAAGACACAAAGAGATACTTCTAGAGAAGACATACAAATGGCCAACAGACACATGAAAAAATGCTCCACATCACTTGCCATCAGGCAAATACAAATCAAAACGACAATGAGATACCACCTTACACCAGTTAGAATGGTTAAAATTAACAAGGCAGGGGGCACCTGGGTGGCACAGAGGTTAAGGATCTGCCTTCGGCTAAGGGCGTGATCCTGGCATTATGGGATCGAGCCCCACATCAGGCTCCTCCGCTATGAGCCTGCTTCTTCCTCTCCCACTCCCCCTGCTTGTGTTCCCTCTCTCGCTGGCTGTCTCTATCTCTATCAAATAAATAAATAAAATCTTGAGAAAAAAATTAACAAGACAGGAAATTACAAAAAGTCAGAGATGATGTGGAGAAAGGGGAGCCCTCTTACACTACTCGTGAGAATTCAACTGGTATAACCACTTTTGAACAATATGGATATTCCGCAAGACATTAAACACAGAGCTATCCTATGACCCAACAATTGCACTACTGGGTATTTACCCCATAGACACAGAGTAATGAAAAGAAGGGGCACCTGTATCTCAATGTTCATAGCAGCAATGTCCATAATAGCCAAACTGTGGAAGGAGCCAAGATGTCCTTCAGCAGATGAATGGACAAAGAAGATGTGGTTCATCTATACAATGGAATATTACTCAGTCATCAGAAAGGATGAATACCCACCATTTGCACCAATGTGAATTGACCAGGAGGGGATTATGCTAAGTGAAATTAAGGCAAGCACAGAAAGAGAATTATCATAAGGTTTGACTCCTATGTGGAATGGAAGGAATAGCATGGAGGACATTAGAAGAAGGAAGGGAAAAGTGAAGGGGGGGAATGAGAGGGGGAGAGGAACCATGAGAGACTGTTGACACTGGGAAACAAACTGAAGGTTGCAGTAAGGGAGGGGTAGGGGAATGGGTTATCCTGGTGATGGGTATTAAGGAGGGCACGTGTCATAATGAGCACTAGGTGTTATATACAAACAATGAATCATGGAACACTTCATCAAAAACAAATGAAGTACTGTAGGGTGACTAACATCATTTAAAAAAAAGAGAAAGATATGAAATCCATACAGGAAAACTGTCACTATTTGCAAATGACATGAAATCCCGAAAGATCACACACACACACACACAAAAAAACAGTTAGTTTAAACAAATGCAAGAAAGCTGCAGGATATAAAGTCAATATACAGAGACCTGTTGTCTTTATTTTTTTCAGATTTTATTTATTTATTTGAGAGGAAGAGAAAAAGCACATGCAGGGGGAGTGTAGGAAAGAGGGAGAAGCAGACCCTCGATAAGCGGGGAGCCCAACATGGGGCTCGATCCAGGACTCTGGGATCATGACCTGAGCTGAAGGCAGACGCTTCACCTATGGGGCCACCCAGATGACCCAAGTTCTTGCATTTCTGTATACTGATGACACACGTTCGCAAAGAGAAATTAAAAAAGCAATGCCATTTACAATTGCATCAAAAAAAATCTAGGAATAAAAGTAACCAAAAATGCGAAAGACATAGTACACTCAACACATGGCAGAAAAGAAATGAAAAACATGTGTGTCGAGGGGGGGCAGAATGTATGGGTCAAAGATTTGGAAGGCAACACAAACAAATGGAAGCATACGCCATACTCCTTAACTGGAAGATTTAATTATGTGAACATGTCCATCGTACCCAAAGCAATCGACAGATGTGATGAAATCCCTATCTGAATTCCACTGGCATTATTCGAGCAAATAGAAAACAGTCCTCAAACTTGTATGGAATCACAAAAGACCCCAAATACCCAAAGCAACCTGGAGAAAGAAAGGTGCAGTCAACACACTCCTGGATTTCAAGCTAGATTATAGAGCTGTTGTCATCAAAACAGGATGGTACTGGCATAAACACAGACACCAGGTCAGTGGAACAGAACAGAAAGCTCAGAAACTTACCCACACGTAGATGATCCTAACTTACGACACAGCAGCAGAAGATATGCCATGAGGGAAGGACCGTCTCTTCAGTGAGCGGTAACATGCAAACTTGACAGTAAATGCAGAAGAATATAACTGGTCCACTTTCTTACACCACACACAAAATTTTTAATGGATGAATGATTTGAACATAAGACCAGAATCCATAAACCTCCAAGAAGACACAGGTACTAAGTCTCTCGACATTGGTTTTGGCAAAGAGTCTTCAGATCGGACACCAAATGCAAAGGCAACAAAAGCAAAAATAAACAAGTGGAACAATATCAAACTGAAATCTTCCACACGGCAAAAGAAACCAGCAAAAACTTAAAAGGCCACTGACCCAATAAGAAAAAAATATCTGCGAATCATATGTGTGAGAAGAGGCTAATATCAAAAATACACACAACACTCATACAAATCAAAAGAAACAAAAAAAAACTGTATAAAAAAACGTGGGGAATATGTGAATAGATACTTTCCAAAGATGGCACACAGGTGCCAACAGACAGAGAAAGTTGTTAGACATCACTAAAAATCGTCAGGGAAACATCAGTCAAACCCACAATCGGCTATCCCCTCACAACAGTTGGATCACCAATTGTCCAGAGACAGACACCAGTTGGGGTCAAGGGTTTGCAGAGGAGGAGACACTGTGCACTGTTGGTGGGAATGGAAATTGGTGCAGCCACTGTGACAAATGGTATGGAGGTTCCTGAAAAAATAAATGCAACTACCACATGGCACAGTAATGGCTCTACTGAGTATTTATTCGGAGAACACAAAAATACTGCCTCAAAAAGACAGATGCACTCCCACGTTCACTGCAGCATTATTCACAAGAATCAGACCTGGAAACACAGACCTTGGGGACCTTATTCCAAGTAACTCAGACACAGAAAGACCAATCCCAGATGCTGTCATGTACATTCCACGTGGAATAAACAAATACTGAATGCATAGATACTGATAGCAGATTGGTAGGTGCCAGATTCGGGGATGGGGTGGTAGAAATGGGTGAAGGTGGTCAAAGTCTCAATGTTTGAGTGAGAAAATCTGACAGTCATGAAATGTTCTGTCCAGCATGGAGACTAAAACTAACCCCGCAGCATGGGGTATAGGTTTCCCTGCTCTTTGAAAGTGCAGGGCTTTTGAGAAACCTTGCACAGCAGAAATGGTGACAAGAAGGAATGGCCATTAATTTACACGGAACAATTAGACAGTGTGCTCAGACCCCAAAATTCCTTCTTTTGGCTTTTCTTAGGCCTCAGGAAACAAGTACCTAACGGAGGCCCAGCATAAATGAAGATAAAGCACAATAGAGGCTCACAGACACCATTCAAAGTGCTGGTGGCTGGATGCGGAGAGCGGTTCCCAACGGAAGGAGCTTCTCCCCAAAACAGATGATGAACGCGATTCTCACAGTTCACCTTTTTTCATAAGAGGAAAATCCTCTTCAGGTCTCTTCCTCTTACTGAAGATGGGTAATTACGTAGTTATTTCAAGAAAACCAAGTGTCTTACTGTGAACGTTTAAAAAGTGGGGGATACTTGTACTTGAGCATTGCTGAGGGAGGAGAAGTGAAAGGTTCTCTCAGACACAAACCTCAGCAGATCCACTGGGAAAGGCACCTTCCTCAGCATGCAGAACACGGACTACCTCCTACCACCCGAAAAACCCACTCCTTCCCCTCGATCAGGACAACCCACAACAGCTGGGAGTTACCCCAATTCCTCTGTTCTCCTGCTCCTAATAGCTAACCCATCAGCAAATCCTGTGAGCTCCATCTTCGAAATGGACCCAGAATAGGTCTAACCACTCCATCCAAGGCCACCTGTCTGGACCACAGTGCCTGAGTTCCTGGAAAAGTTTCGTCATTGACCTGCCTTGCCATCTTCAACCCTCTGTCATCTGTTCTCAACACTGTAGCCAGGATGGCCCAGTGAAACAGGGTCTCATTGGGTTATAGCCCTGGAATGGCTTTCTGTCACCCTCTGTCACCTCTCTGAGCTCATGTCCTAAGCTGTCTCCTGTGGCCACAGGGCCTTCTTGCTGCTCCTGGACATACCTGGAATTCTCCTGCCCCAGAGCCTTTCCACATGCTTTCCCTTCTGTTTCGAATGCTCTTGATGTGTTCTCACTCACCTTCGGAGAAGTCTGAATTGGAGTGAAAGGGACAGAAGATGAAGCTGTGTGTTGGGTGAGGCTGGTGGCCCAGAAGAAGGTTCTCTGCCAGCTCTCCACCTGTGCCTCACTTGTCCTCAGCCAGGAACTTGCACACAGCCCTCACCTGTTACAACTCTCACCCAGGAGACCCACAGCCACCCCTGGAGCCCACCCCGCCCACACCCTGCTGCAGAATGCATTAGGCTCTCCTCTGGGACCTTTGGCAGCTTTACCCAGATCTGGAACTCCCCCGTCTCCTGCAAATTTCCCGGATTCCCCTCTGCTTCCATAATCACACTGGCGCAAGGCTTTCATGAGAAAGCTATAATGCTAAGTAATGAAAGGTTCACACCTACTTTCCCCTTCTGTTGCCTTTCTCTCCATCTTCTTTCCTACCTGTGCAAACTGTAACATATCAGTGGAACATGAACATACTCTGACACCTGAATCTTTCATTGCAGCTTTCTGAAGACTCCTTATGTGATAAGCAACTAGTGTATCCTACAACAGGGTGTTTAACAACTCTCATCTATAGAATAGTACAGCCCAAATTACTACAAGTTTACCTCACTCTTCATGAAGCAGAACACTTTTTCCTTTCTTCTCTTACTTAAATTCCAGTTAGTCACATGCCATGGAACATTTGCTTCAGGGGTAGGATTTAGCGATTCCTCACCTGCATACAGTACCCGATGCTCATCACAAATGCCCTCCTTAATACCTCTCACCCATTTAACTCTTCCCCCCATGCCCCTGTCCTGCAGTAACACTCAGTTTGTTCTCCAAGGTTGAGTCTATTTCCTTGTTTGCCTCTATCATCGCCCCTCCACTCTGTTCATCTGTTTTCTTTCCGAAGTTCCACAAGCGTAAGAGCATAGGATATTTGTCTTTCCTCACTGATTTTGCTTAGCTTAATACACTCTAGATCCATCCGCATCCTTGCAAATGGTAAGATTTCATTCTTTTTGAATCTGGGTCATATTCCATTATATATATGTATCCCACATCTGCTTTATCCATTCATCAGGGCATGGATGTTGGGATTCTCTCCATAGTTTGGCTACTGTGGACATTTCTGCTATAAACATCATGGTTCAGGTTCCCCCTTTAAATCTGCATTTTTGTATCCTTTGGGTAAATACCTAGGAGAGCAATTGCTGGATCATGGGGTTGTTCAATGTTTAACTTTTTGAGGAACCCCCACACTGTTTCCCAGACTGGCTGCACCACTTTGCATTCCCACCAACAGGATGGGAGGGTTCCCCTTTAATCAGAACATTATCTGCCGGCAATTTCATAAGAGGAAACAAAACCTCTGGGAGATGCACCCAGGGTCAGACAAGCAGTTGCAGACTTCACCCAAGGCTCCTGACGCCAAGCCCCTTGAAGCCACCAGCATGCCACTATCCAAAAGAATTCCCAGACTCTCCTTCTGACTCCACCACCAAAGAAACTACAGAGAGAATATGGCACCTCAAAATATCGAGATAATACATTTAGTAAAACTAGAAAGTCAAGCTCAACTTTTAAACAGGAACAGGCCGCTTTGGATAATTTTCAATTTTCCCTCCACCCTAATTTTAACTCTTTTGATGAATAAACTAATCAATGATGAAACATCACCTTTGTCAAATGACATCATCCAAGGCTGTATCAGATGAAAAAAGCCACCTAACTCTAGATGCTGGCCACTCAAACATGTCTTAGGCCCAATTGAATAAACATTGTTAGATGAAGGAACAAATTAGATGTTACAAACAGGCACAGAGTGAATCTCACCTTCCGTTTCTAATAAAAGAGGGTTCCTAGGAAACAGATGGTCAAAATACATTTGTAAGCAATAAATGGACAGAGAAATTGTGATCCCCTGCAATGTTCTACCAGCAGGGAAAATTGTAATTCTTGCACCAAACCCAGAATGCTGACAGTTACTTCAATTTTACTTTGTGGCTCAACTAGAGAAAAGAGAAAAGCCCAGGAGGTTTTGGGATAATGAGAGGTTTTACCTCCAGCCCTGACATAGATAGGACATTTTGCCAAACATACCTGTGCTTTCTCTGAACACTGGCGTCCTGTGACAAGCTGCCTCGCTGACTCCGATACTGACGTTCAAAACCTCGGGTGTCTTGGAGCCAGAGCAGAGAAGTGCTGTCAGCTGTGGAGAAGAAGGCACCTCTGACCTAAAGCCTGCACACCTGCTTCGGTTTCTGGGCAAAGGGGCAACACATACTTCTTGTTTAGCAGTAATTATCTTCATTCTCAATAGACCAATGACCTTGCCTTTTCTGGAAAGCAGACTTACTCTTCTAAGGAAACCCTCAATTTGTCTATTCCCAGTGCAACTAGAGTGGGGTCTGGTTTACACCCACTTCCAGGCCCCCACCTGGAGAATTTTCCTGTATGATTCCAACAGCCAATGACCACTAACCTGGGGGCACACGGGGCATAATGCTGAAGTTGGGTATGGCTCTGGGGCTTGCTACTGCCACACCTGTGCCTGGGGGACCAGGGCACACCCTGCTGAACTCGGGGTACTGCTCAAGATGCATCACCTGCACTGTGTCAGAGAACAGGGGGACATATCACTGAAGGTGGGGACTCTGTGAGGTCCTTACCCACACTTTTCCAGGGAACAGGGGAAACCCTGAAATTCTGCAACCCATCCCACAAAAGCGCAGGTGATTGGGCGCCCTGGAGTTCACGGGTATGGGGAATAAGGCCAGTTGAGGACATGGGGCAGAAGAGACTTTAAAGAGGAAAAGAAAACTCACCTGAGTCCCCACAATGAACCCTCTCCAAGTGCCCTTCGAGAACCCTGCCTCCCACCTGGGTCGCACCCTACCCCCGAACCCCCCCGCCCCTGGTGCATTCTGCTCACTCAGCAGCTGGGACCTCCACAGGGCAACTCTCTCTCTCCCAGTGCCCCTTCTTCTGCCCCAGGTCTGCACCCCACTGCAACTCTGGAACAGCCCACAGAGATGTAGCTCCACCCCCAAGGGGTGATTGGTCAGGGAGGGTGGTGCCCCAGCCCCTGGGATGCCAGGCAACCCGCCCTCAAGCCCCTGGAACCCTGAAAGTGCAGGGAGTCCAAGAGGCGCCTCCTCTACCCAACACCCAGCACAGGCATGGTTGGGGTCCTGGGCCGGGCTCCCCACACACACCTGGCCCCTTCTAGGGACCCCTCTAGCTGCAGACCTCCCTCAGAGTCCTGCCCCTTCCCTTTCTGCACCACCCCTCCCTGCTGGGGTGTGCCTGGTTCTGGGCAATGTCAGTGGTTCTCAGACCCTCCAAGGCTTGGGCTTTAGGAAATGCAATGATTTCATGCATTTTCAGTATGTACATGTCAGTATGACTTTAATCTTATGGGAGCAAAAGAGGTTCTTTATTTTTTCTCATTTTCATGTTGTCATTTTTGGTTATTGTTTTATTCATGAAGCAGATGTACAACATGTACTTGGGGCAGAAATAGGGCTCATGCTTTGAGTTTTTGCCCAATCATTTTGAGCCAGTTAAAATGTTAAAGGATAGCTTCCCTGGGAGCCCAGGATCAGGGCCCACAGACGATATAAGATAAAAATTACTTTCATCATTATAATTACTCCTAAAAAGGAGGAATTTGAGACAAAAGCACCTTTCACAAGAGTACCAAGAAATCAAAATGATGCCCACAGAAGGCTACCTGCTCCATGGTCAGCACAGGTAACAGAAGTGTTCACAGTCTCTGGACTCCTGCCCTTCTCCTGCCCAAATCGCTGAAGCACACAGACCACTTAAAATCAGAATTGTAAAACTGCTAGACACCTTAGAGATGTCTGGCACCATTCCCTTGGACTGCAGAAGAAAACACAGTAGCTCGTTGTCACAAACTAATTTCAACATGAAGTGCCCCCTGGATGCACTAAGTTCTTTCTCTGCAAATGTTGACTAATGTAAGTCACAGTCATACCATATAAACACTAGGATGGCTGGGAAGTCATCGTAGGTAAGGCAATATTTTAGCCATGTTTATAAGCATTGGCTCACTTTGTAGAAGAGGCTGAGCTGAGTGTTTTTAAATACTATTTCAGACCTGTTTTACAGCACCCTCTGAACATACCAGAGCCTGAATGGACTAAAAAAGATAGTTGGTTTCAGGAACTTTAATACCAGAAAAATATTATACTGTCTGTATCCCTAAGGATCTTTGAGTATCTTACCCAGAGGTCCTCCACTGAGATAATGATCTTAATGATCACCATGGGCAGAGGTGAAAAGGCCCGCTGAATTCGTTCCAGTTGTCCACATGACAAGAAAATCCTGATACTTGATAGGTTTCCAGATCGAGAAGACCAGAGATAAGAGGGAAATAGTACCCTGTATGGAACAACAAGGGATTTGGAGTCAATTTGGGGATCCCACTTAGGTTTCTGACACTAAAATCCGCTGTGACTCATATCATCCGAGTCCCTGTCTAACCACCTGAAAATGTGCCTAAAAATATCTACACCCTAGTTGAGAAGTTTAAGAGGCAGAATGCTACAAAGAGCCAGTATGATGTCTCTCAAGAACAGGTGCTCAGGAAGCCATAATTGCTATTGGGTCTATTTCTTTTCCAGAAGAAAGAACACATGTTGAATCCTATTTCTAATAGATGACTCACCAGATGATTTTCAAACCTGAAGGAAGGCCAAGAAGTCGCTCTTGTGTCATAGTTCACTCAGAAATCATGTTGTTGGACTGGTGAGGACGATACGATAGCAATGTCATCACTAAGAGTGGGGAGCTTCTAATTTCCATATGGCCATGTTGACCCCCTTAGCTCAGAGCCACCAGAAAGGGCAGCTGGGGAGGGGGCACTGCCATCACTATGAGAGGGGAGCTTCCCATTTCCATATGGCCATGTTGACCCCCTTAGCTCAGGGCCACCAGAAAGGACAGCTGAGGGGGACCAGAGGCCAAGCCTGCCAGGTGTGGCTGGGGCAGGCAGAACTCTGACTTAAGGCTCAACTCCTGTCTAGGTTATTATTATGCTCTTCACAAAGAAAGTGCCATTGTGTGTGAGCCCTCATGTATAAAAGGTTCAGAATTTCCAATGAGATTCCTTCTCTGACCTTTAGGATATGTAGCAAAGTTCCATTTAATTTTTAAACATTGAAGGACTTCCTGGTTTTCTTTTCGCTATGACTGTGGCTCAATTCCCCTGTGGTCTAAGAATAGAATCTAGTTAATTTCAGGGTTTAACATTTGTAGCCTTGATTCGTGGCCCCACCTATCATCTATTTGGGTAAAGAGTCTATGATCACTTGAAAATAACGTATTCTGCACTTATTATGGAATGTTCCCTATATGTCAATTTGGTCACATTTGTTACCAATGTTTTGTCTGCTTTTTCTGTCAGATATTGAGAAAGGTATATGAAAATCTTTAAACAATGCTGCTCTATTCAACGTGGCATCGGAGAATCTACCAGTGTTTTAAGGCAAGAGAAACAAAAAGTATAAGAATTGAGGGGATAATAGTGACTATTCACAGATAACGCGATTGTGTACATAGAAAATTCAAAACAGTCTATAAATACCCTTTAGAATTAAAAATGCAATTTAAAATAATAATAATAATAATAATAATAATAATAATAACAGCAAAAGAGGTTTCCTAGGAAGCAGATGGTCAAAATACATTTGTAAGCAATAAATGGACAGAGAAATTGGATTGTAGCTTCCCATTGGACAGTTTCTGAAAGAAAACGTAGAACCTGTCAATCTTGGGGTAGGACATAGGGTGCACTAACCATTTAAAAGAATTCAGTGGGACTTCATAAAAATGTGAAATTTGTAAGCAATAAATGGACAGAGAAAATGGATTGTAGCTTCCCACTGGACAGTTTCTGAAAGAAAACGTAGAACCTGTCAATCTTGGGGTAGGACATAGGGTGCACAAACCATTTAAAAGAATTCAGTGGGACTTCATAAAAATGTGACATTTCTCCTTATCTTATGACCATAAGAAAATGAAAAAGTGAACCGCAGGCTGGGAAGTAAAGATTTGCAATACACACACTGACAAAGACTTGTCAATTAAGAATTCCTGCTCATCAACCATAGAAAGTCTATTTATAAACGAATACTTCACAAAAGATTGACTGATGGCCAATAAGAACAGGAAAGGGTGCTCTACAGTATTATTTTCAGGAACAGCAAAGCCTTTCCTAAAATGAAAACATACACAGAAACCAGTATTCCCTAGATGGATGACGTCCTTATTTCTGAGGACAGCTTGAAGAACAGACTAGCATCAAAGTAAAGTGATGGAATTCCTGACACTCAGAGGATGGACAATTGACCTCAAACTACAGTACAATTTCTAGGCATCATTTGGTCCTCTGAAGGCAGACAACTACCACACCCCTTCCTACACCACACAGGTTGCTTCCCAACCCCTACCATAAAAGAAGAAGATGAGAAACAGATAGAACTAGTAGGAAATAGCAAAAATCACATGTGGGGATTATCCTGAAACACACTGAACACATAACTAGTGTAAGGAAGTGTAGGGAACTGACAAGAACAGAGACTCAAGAGGTACTTCTTTGGGAAATGCTGTCTGAAATCGTCACACGTTGGTACCAGCTAATGAGGGCTCTGAGCATACCTAGGGTTTCCTCACAAGGGTCTGCAACACCATCGCTGAGGACTGAAACTCTTCAAGACCTCGAAGCTTGCCGGATTGACTATTGGACTAAGAGATTCCCATGTTCTGAAAACAGATACCAACTAATTGAAAGGTTCACCTGGGCTCTCTCAGAGGCCCTACAAGGACCTAAACCATTCACTGAAAATCAATTACACACACACACACACACACACACACACACACACACACACACACACACCTGTCATTTCACCAATTACTTAAACATTCAAGGTTCTTCCTACCTTTTGTTTTCACATTGATATTTATACTCACATGAAATGTCATCATTTCTAATGAACACTGATGGCAAAATAGAGATCCATTGACACAATATTCACAAAATGGAACTTCCCTGCTATAATTTTCAATATAGCATTTTTTAAAGTTCATACATATTTTAGGTTTTTGGTAACTTATACAGGAGAAGATCAGCATTGAAAAACTCTGAATACTGACAATGAGTTTTAAGCCTAGAGAACAAAAATTGTCCAATTTCACAGATAACAAGGAACCAAAGGCAAAGCATGGAAGCCGTAGCCGAATAATTTTACACATGTGCATTCTCTATTATTCTACTACTGTGGGGCGTGTTTTATTACCAGTATACATTCATCAGTTATCTTTCACGTGCACCTGCACAGGTATAATCAATTACTAGAGTAGAATGAAATGTCTGGGAACTACTTGGCGGCATCTATAATGAACAATGAAATTTCGATCTTATATTTGGTGAACTTCCACTGTCTGTCCCTTTAGACAATGGACCCTAAACAGAAGGGGGAATGAACCAGGAGAGACTATGGACTCTGGGAAACAAACTGAGGGCTTCAGAGGGGAGAGGGGTGGGGGATTGGGATGGGCCAGTGATGGGTATTAAGGAAGGTACATATTGCATGGAGCACTGGGTGTTATATGCAAATAATGAATCACGGAACACTACATCAAAAACTAAGGAAATACTGTATAGTGACTAACATATAATAATAAAAAATTGTTACTAGAAAAAAATTAAAGGTAAAAAAAAAACAATACAGCTGTTCTGTTTCAAGAACAATCACAATTGAGAAAAAACTAACTTCCAATCCCTAAAGCAAAACACAGACCAAGTTCCATTTCACTCCCCTTTATTCACATTCTCTGTGGGTTCTAAGCTATTTCCCTACTCCTTTCCTGCTGAGCAGGGACCCTCGGCTCGATTCCAGAACCCTGGGATTATAACCTGAGCCAAAGGCACATGCTTAACTGGCTGAGCCAGCCAGGAGCCCCAGCCATGTTTTTCTTAAGCAAAAGGACACTTTCTCACAAAGCCTTCACATGACTTCACATGGTACCAGAGATCTGCATTTGCCTCTGGAGGTTGCAGGTGAAGGCAATTGCAAACTCTCACAGTGGTTTATCAAATACAATGACCTGCCTGGTGACAGTGAAACTCTTATGAGCCCACGAGAGGGTGCTGTGACACTCAGCTGTGGCTGGGCTGGCACAGAGAACCAAATCCATTTCCCTGCCTGATGTCTGTGAGGAACAGATGCCCCCAATGTGAATGAGACTCTGACACTGAGCTGTCCAGAGATGGCCATCCTCACGGAGGATGAGGATAAAGGACAATGCCTGAGAAGACCTCATCTGTCTCTTTTATCTTTTCATATTTTTGACAGTGGACAAATCACTGCCTAGGAGTCCCCAACTACCTTAGTCTCATCTGTGAATGACCAAGAGGTTTTACAAAACACTTCAGATTTTGACCTCACAAATGCCCACAACCACTTACCATAGGGATTCAACATTAAGCAAAGATACTGTTCGTTGGAAGAGAGGTCCTGCCCACTGTTGTTTCTCACTTATATGCTCATCTTCCTTACCTCATGGTAACATAACCAGCTTGATTCCTGCTTCCGTCTTCAGGAAGACTGAGGTGACTTGAAGGGCATTACCCTGACAACGTTCTTTCTTAGCAATAAGATGTGGACATTTCCCTAGTCCTACACACCAAAAGTTGAATCGGAATCAGGATTGAGGAGGCTGATGAGAGTTGAAGGTGTTTTCCTGTACACGGTGGTTTATTACCAATAAGGATGGGTCAGAGTCCTCGAAATTCCAGAACCTTCCATTCATGCTTCCTACTCGTGAATGATGATGTACATTGCTCTTTCCCTGTACAGTGTGGTGACTCAGAGAAAAGTGCTTAGCCCTTTCGTCAGACTTCCACGACCACTTTGGGGTTGGCTTCCATATTCACAAAGGATGATGTTAGGGCTAAGAGGGTTCCTGTACACGGTTATTTCTTTCAGATAAGTGTATGGCATTTTTGTTACATTGTCAGAGCCACTTAGCGCCGGGCTTGCCGGCCTCCTGTGGAAGAACCCTAACCCGAGGTCGGCCCCCGAGGGGCCCCTCCCAAGGAGCCTGGCACCACAATGCTGGGGATTTGGGACCCCCGAGCCCCATTGCTGGACTCACTCTGCCACCCCGCAAGCACCCAGGGCGCTTCGGGCGTTGCCAGTCATTCAAGAAGGGAGAACGGGCAAGGCCCTCCGATCCCCCTGCGACCTTCAAAGGCCCCCCGCGCAAAAATCTGGCTCCCTCGCTCCTGCTCCCCAGCGCCCTAACCTCGGCCCACCCCTCCTCTCGCTGCAGAGCTGGCGGATCGGGCCTGCTGGCTTCCTGGGGGCTAACCCTATGCCTAGGTCGCACCCGAGGGGCCCCTCCCAAGTGGCCTGGCGCCGCATGCCAGGGATTGGGGACCCCCGAGTCCCACCACCGGATGCACCCTGCCGCCCTGCCGCCACATGGGGCACTAGGGGCATCACCAGTCCTTCAGGGCGACAGAACGGGCAGGACCCTCTAAGCCTCCTGCAACCTTCGAAGGCACCCCAAGCCAAAGCCTAAATGCTCTGGCCCACGCCCCCACTCGCCAGCTACCTCACCTCAACCCACACCTCCATTCACCGCACATGGGCGGAACGAGCCTGCCAGCCTCCTGGGGGCTAACCCTAACCCTAGGTCGGCCCCCGAGGGTCCCGTCCCAAGGGACCTGAGGCCACAACGCCGGGTATTAAGGAGCCCCGATCCCCAGCGCCGGAGTCTCCCTGCCACCCCATCACCACCCGGGCCGCTAGGGGTGCCGCTGGTCATTCAGGGCGGGAGAATGGGCAGGGCCCTCCGAGCCCCTGGCGAACGTCGAAGGCCCCCGCATCCAAAACACTTGAGACCACGCTCCTGCTCCTCAGTGCCCTCACCTCGGCCCGCCCCTCCGCTCGCCACAGAGCCAGCAGATGAGGCCTGCACTCCTCCAGAACCCTAGGTTGTCCCCTGAGATGCCCCTCCGAAGGGGCCTGGCACCGCAATGCCTGGGATTGGGGACTCCCGAGCCCCAGTGCCGGACTCACCCTCCTGCCCTACCGCCACCTGGGCTGCTAGGGGCGCCGCCATTCATTCAGGGAGGGAGAACGGGCAGGGCCCTCCGAGCGACCAGTGACCTTTGAAGGCCCCCCGCACCAAAATGCTTGGCCCCACGCTCCCACTGGCCAGCGCCCTTACCTCGGCCCTCCCCTCCGCTCGCCTCACAGCTGGCGGATCGGGCCTGTGGGCCTTCTGGGGGCTAACCCTAAACCTAGGTCGGCCCTAGTGGCCCCTCCCAAGGGGCCTGGTGCCACAACGACGGGGAAAGGGGACTCCCGAGCCCCAGCGCCGGACTCACCATGCCCCCCGCCGCCACCCGGGCCACTAGGGGCACTGCCGGTCATTCAGTGCGGGAGAATGGGCAGGGCCCTCCGAGCCCCCAACGACCTTCGAAGGCCCCCTGCACCAAAGCACTAGGGCCCATGGTCCCGCTTGCCATCGCCCTTACCTCAGCCTGCCCCTCCGCTCGCCGCACAGCCGGCAGATCAGGCATCCTAGCCTCCTGGCGGCTAACCCTACCCTAGGTAGGCCCCCTAGGGGCCCATCCCAAAGGGTCTGGCGCTGCAACGCCGGGGATTGGGGACCCCCGAGCCCCAGCACCAGACTCTCCCTGCCGCCCCGCTGCTAAACGGGCCACGAAGGGCACCGTCAGTCATTCAGGGCAGGAGAACAGGCAGGGCCCTCCGAGCCCCTGGCAACCTTTGAAGGCCCCTCGCGCCAAAATGCTTGGCCCCACCTTCCCGCTCGCCAGTGCCCTCATCTCATCCCACCCCTCTGCTCCTGCACAGCTGGAGGATTGGGCCTGCAGGCCTCCTGGGGGCTAACCCTAACCCTAGGTCAGACCCGAGGGGCCCCTGCCAAGGGGCCTGGCGCTGCAACGCCGGGGATTGGGGACCAAGCTGCAGTGCCGGAGTCACCCTGCCGCCCCGCTGCCATTCTGGCCGCTAGGGGTGCAGCCGGTCATTCAGGGCGGGAGAACAGGCAGGGCCCTCCTAGCCCCCGGCGACATTCAAAGGCCCCCTGCGCCAAAACGTTTGGGCCCAGCCTCCCGGGCCTGCCGGCCTCCTGGGGGCTGACCCTAACCCTAGGTCAGCCCCCGAGGGGCCCCTTCCAAGGGGCCTGGTGGCACAATGCTGGGGATTGGGAACCCCCGACCCCCAGCACCGGACTCAACCTGTAGCCCCGCCGCCACCAGGGCCGCTGCAGGTGACGCCGGTCATTCAGGGAGGGAGAACAGGCAGGGACCTCCCAGGCCCCTGCGGCCTTCGTAGGCCTCCCATGCCAAAACGCGTGGGCCCACGCTCCCGCTCACCAGCGCCCTCACCTCGGCCCGCCCATCTGCTTTACGCACAGCTGGCGTTTCAGGCCTGCCGGCCTTCTGAGGTCTAACCCTAACCCTAGGTCAGCCCCCGAGTCATTCCTGCCAAGGGGCTTGGCGCTGCAACGCCGGAAATTGGTCACCCCTGAGCCGCAGCGCCAGACTCACATTGCCACCCCACCGCCACCCGGGCCTCTAGGGCCACTGCCGGTCAGTCAGGGCGGGAGAACGGGGAGGGCCCTCCGAGCCACGGCGACCATTAGAGGCCCCCTGCGCCAAAATGCTTGGGCCCATGCTCCTGCTCACCAGCGCCCTCGCCAAGTCCCGCCCCTCCGCTCGCTGCACAGCCGGCATACGGGCCTGCCGGATTCCTAGGAGCTAACCCTAACCCTAGGTCGGCCCCCGAGGGGCCTCTCCCAAGGGGCCTGGCGCCACAAGCCAGGGATTCTGGACCCGCAAGCCTCAGCGCCGGACTCACACTTCCGCTCCGCCACCACCCGTGCCGCTAGGAGCGCTGTAGGTCATTCAGGCCTGAACAAAGGACAGGGCCCTCTGAGCCACTGGCGACCTTCGAAGGCCCCCTGCGCCACAACGCTTGCGCCCACGCTCCCGCTAGTCAGCGCCCTCACCTCGGCCGGCCC
The DNA here is from genome assembly GCF_024610735.1 of Ursus americanus. Taxonomy (NCBI): domain Eukaryota; kingdom Metazoa; phylum Chordata; class Mammalia; order Carnivora; family Ursidae; genus Ursus; species Ursus americanus. The sequence continues at coordinate 236,708 of NW_028273672.1, forward strand.
CTCCGCTCCCCACACAGCTGGCAGATCGGGCCTCCCGGCCTCCAGGGGGCTAACCCTAACCCTAGGTCGGCCGCTGAGGGGCCCCTCCCAAGGGGCCTGGGACCGCAACGCCAGGTTGGGGACCCCCGAGCCCCAGCGCCGGACTCACCCTGCTGCCCCTCCACCACCTGGGCTGCTAGGGGTGTCGCTGGTCATTCAGTGTGGGAGAACAGGCAGGGCCCTCCGAGCCCACGGCGACCTTCCAAGGCCCCCCCATCCAAAACGCTTGAGCCCACACTCCTGCTCCTCAGTGCCCTCACCTCGGCCCGTCCCTCCACTTGCTGCAGAGCTGGTGGATGAGGCCTGCCCGCCTCCTGGGGCTACCCATAACCCTAGGTTGGCCCCTGAGGGGCCCCTCCAAAGGGGCCTGGCACCGCAATGCCTGGGATTGGGGACCCCCGAACCCCAGCGCCGGACTCACCGTGTTGCTCCGCCACCACCCAGGCCACTAGGAACACCGTCGGTCATTCAGGGAGGGAGTACGGGCAGATCCCTCCGAGCCCCTGGCGACCTTCAAAGGCCCCCTGTGCCAAAATGCTTTGGCCCATGCTCCCACTCGCCTGCGCCCTCACCTCGTTCCGCCCCTCCGCTCGCTGCACAGCCGGTGGATCAGGACTGCCAGCCTCCTGGGTGTTACCCTAACCTTTGGTGGGCCCCGAGGGGCCCATCCCAGGTTCCTATTGCCTCAACACTGGGGACTGGGGACTCCTGAGCCCAGCGCCCAGCTGACCCTCCCGCCCTACCGCCACCTGGGCCACTAGGGGCGCCGCTGTTCATTCAGGGAGGGAGAATGGCCAGGGCCCTCCAAGCCACCGGCAACCTTCGTAGGCCCCCTGCACCAAAACGCTTCGGCCCACGCTCCCGCTCGCCAGCGCCCTTACCTCGGCCCTCCCCTCCGCTCACCACACAGATGGTGAATCGGGCCTGTGGGCCTTCTGGAGGCTAACCCAAACCCTAGGTCGGCCCGCTAGTGGTCCCTCCCAAGGGGCCTGGCGCCACAACGACGGGGATTGGGGACTCCTGAGCCCCAGCGCCGGACTCACCATGCTCCCCCACCGGCAACTGAGCCGGTAGGGGCACCGCCGGACATTCAGTGCGGGAGAACGGGCAGGGCTTCTTGAGCCCTGGCGACCTTCGAAGGCCCCCCGCGCCAAAACTCATGGGCCTACGCTACCGCTCGCCAGCGCCCTCACCTTGGCCCTCCCCTCTGCTCACCGCACAGCCGGTGGATTGGGCCTGCGGCCTCCTGGGGGCTAACCATAACCCTAGGTCAGCCTCCGAGGGGCCCCTGCAAAGGGGCCTGGTGCCGCAACACCGGGGATTGGGAACCCCCCAACCCCAGGGACGGACTCACCCTGTCGCCCTGCCGCCACCCGGGCCCCAGGGGCGCCGCAGGTCATTCAGGGCGGGAAAAAGGGCAGGGTCCTCCGATCCCCCGGCGACCTTCGAAGGCTTCCCGCGCCAAAACGCTTCGGCCAAGCTCCCGCTCGCCCGCGCCCTCACCTCGGCCCTCCCCTCCGCTCGCCGCACAGCTGGCACATCGGGCCTGCCGGCCTCCTGGGGGCTAACTGTAACCTTAGGTCGGCCCCCGAGGGGCCACTACCAAGGGTCTGCCCCCGCAACGCCGGGGATTGGGGACCCCCAAGCCCCAGTGCCGGGCTCACCCTGCCGCCCCGCCCCCCTGGGCCGCTAGTAGCGCCGCTGGTCATTCAGGGCAGGAGGACGGGTTGGGCCCTCCGAACCCCCGATGACCTTCGAAGGCCCCCCGTGCCAAAACGCTTGGGTCCACATTCTTGCTCTCAAGCGCCCTCACCTGGGACCACCCCTCCGCTCGCCTCACAGCCGGCGGATCTGGCCTGCTGGCCCCCTGGGGGCTAACAATAACCCTTGGTCGGCCCCCTAGAGCCCTTCCAAAGGGGCCTGGCGCCCCAACGCCGAGGATTGGGGACCCCAGGCCCCACCGCCCAAGTCACCCTAACACCCCTCCTCCACCCGGGCCGCTAGGGGAGCCACCGGTCATTCAGGGCAGAAGAACGTACAGGGCCCTCCAAGCCTCCAGCGACTTTCGAAGGACCCCCGCCCCAGAACGCCTGAGCCCACGCTCCCGCTCGCCAGCGGCCTCACCTCCGCCCGCCTCTCCGCTTGCCGCAGAGCTGGCGGATCGGGCTTCCGGCCTCCTGGGGGCTAAATCTAACCATAGGTCGGTCCCCTAGGGGCCCCAGCAAGGGGCCTAGAGCCGCAACACCGGGGATTGGAGAACCCCGAGCTCCAGCGCTGGACACAACCGGCTGCCCCGCTGCCACATGGGCCACTAGGGGCGCTGCCGGTCATTCAGGGCGGGACAAGGGGCAGGGCCCTCAGAGCCTCTGGCCACATTCGAAGGCCCCCCGCGCCAAAACGCTTGGGCCCACGCTCCTGCTCACAAGCGCCCTCACCTCGGCCTGCCCCTCTGCTCACCACACAGCCGGCGGATCGAGCCTGCCGGCCTCCTCGGAGCTAACCCTAACCCTAGGTGAGTCCCCGAGGGGCCCCTCCCAAGGGGCATGGCGCCAAAACGCCGGGGATTGGGAACCCCTGAGTCCCAGCGCCCGACTCACCCTACCGCCCCTCCTCCACCAGGGCTTTTAGGGGAGCTGTCCGTCATTCAGGGCGGGAGAACGGGCAGGGCCGTCCGAACCCCTGGCGACATTCGAAGGACCCCCGTGCCAAAATGACTGGGCCCACTCTCCAGATTGCCAGCGGCCTCACCTCCGACCACCCCTCCACTCACCGCAGAGCTGGCGGATCGGGCCTGCGGGCCTCCTGGGGGCTAACCCTTACCATATGTCGGCCCCCGAGGGGCCCCTAGCAAGGGGCCTGCAGTCGTAACACCGGGGATTGGGGACCCCTGAACCCCAGTGCCGGACTCACCCGGCCGCCCCGCTGCCACCTGCACCACTAGGAGCGCCACCGGTCATTCAGTGCGGGAGAACGGGCAGGGTCCTCCGATCCCCCCACGACCTTCGAAGGGCCCCCCGCACCAAAACACTTGACCCACGCTCCCGCTAGCCAGCGCCCTCACCTCGGCCCGCCCCTCCGCTCGCCGCACAGCCGTAGGATCGGGCCTGTCAGCCCCCTGGGAACTAACCCTAACTCTAGGTCTGCTCACGAGGGGCCCCTCCCAAGGGGCCTGGCGATGCCACGCCGGGGATTGGGGACCCTCAAGCCCCAGCGCATTACTTACCCTGCCGCCCTGCCGCCACCCGGGCTGCTAGGGGCGCCACCGGTTATTTAGGGCGGGAGAACGGGCAGGGCCCTCCGAGCCCCCAGTGACCTTTGAAGGCCCCCCGTGACAAAACGCTTGGGCCTAGGCTCCTGCTCGCCAGCACCCTCTCCTCAGCCCGCCCCTCCGCTCGCCGCACAGCCGGCAGATCTGGACTGCCGGCCTCCTGGGGCTAACCCTAACCCTAGGTCGGCTCCCGAGGGGCCCATCCCAAGGGGCCTGGCGCCGCCACGCGGGTGATTGGGGACCCCCGAGCACCAGGGCTGAACTCACCCTGTCGCCCCGCTGTGACCCGGATCGCTAGGGGCACCGTCCTCATTCGGGGCTGGGGAATGGGCAGGGCCCTCTGAGCCCCCGGTGACCTTCTAAGGCCCGACACGCCAAAAGGCTTGGGCTCACGCTCCCGCTCGCCAGCGCCCTCACCTCGCCCCGCCCCTCCGTTCTCTGCACAGCCGGCGGATCGGGCCCCGGCCTCCTTTGGGTTAACCTCAACCCTAGGTCGGCTCCCGAGGGACCCCTCCCAAGGGGCCAGGCGCCGCCACGCTGGGGCATTTGGACCCCTGAGCCCTACTCCAGACTCACCCTGCCGCCCCGCCGCCACCGGGGACGCTAGGGGCGCCACCGGTCATTCAGGGAGGGAGTACGGGCAGGGCCCTCCGAGCCCCCGATGACTTTCGAAGGCCCCCCGCACCAAAACGCTTGGGCCTAAGCTCCCGCTCGCCAGCGCCCTCACCTCGGCTCACCCCTCCCCTCACCGCACAGCCGGCCAATCGGGCCTGCCGGCCTCCTTTGGGCTAACGATAACCCTAACTCGGCCCCCGAGGGACCCCTCCCAAGGGGCCTGGCAATGCCACGCCGGGTATTGGGGACCCCCGAGCCCGAGCTCCGGACTCACCCTGCCTCCCCGCCGCCACCCTGGCCGCTAGGGAGCCGCCGGGCATTCAGGGCGGGAGAACTTGCTGGGCCCTCCGAGCCCCCGGTGAGCTTCGAAGGCCCCCCATGCCAAAACGCTTGGGCCCATGCTCCCGCTTGCCAGCGCATTAACGTCGGCCCACCCCTCCGCTCGCTGCACAGCCGGCGGATTGGGCCCGCCGGCCTCCTTTGGGCTAACACTCACCATATGTTGGCCCCCGAGGGACCCCTCCCAAGTGCCTGGAGCCACCGCGCCGGGGATCAGGGACCACTGAGCCCCAGCTCCAGACTCATCCTGCCGACACGCCGCCACCCTGGCCGCTAGGGGTGCCACCGGTCATCTAGTGTGTGAGAATGGGCAGGGCCCTCCAAGCCCCCAGCGAAAATCCAAGGCCCCCGTGCCAAAACGCCTGGGCCCACGCTCCATCTCGCCAGCGCCCTCACCTCGGCCTGCCCCTCCGCTCGCCGCACAGCCGTAGGATCGGGCCTGTCAGCCCCCTGGGTGTAACCCTAACCCTAGGTCTGCCCCCACGGGGCCCCTCCCAAGGGGCCTGGCATCGCAATGCCGGGGATTGGGGACCCCCGAGCACCAGTGCTGGACTCTCCCTGCCACCCCACCACCACCCAGTCCGCTAGGGGCGCCGCCGGTCATTCAGTGCTGGAGAACAGGCAGGGCCCTCTGAGCCCCCGCGACCTTCGTAGGCCCCTCGCGCCAAAATGCTTGGGCCCACGCTCCCACTCGCCAGCGCCCTCTTCTCGGCCCGCCCCTCCACTCGATGAACAGCTAGCGGATCAGGCCTGCCTGTTTCCTGGGGGCTAACACTAACCCTAGGTCAGACCCCAAGGGGCCACTTCCAAAGGCCTGGTGCCACAACGCCGGGGATTGGTGACCCCCAAGCCTCAGCGCCAGAGTCACCCTTCCGCCCCACAGCTACCGGGCCAGTAGGGACGCCACCAGTCATTCAGAGCGGGAGAATGGGCAGGGCCCTCCGAGCCCCTGGCGACCTTTGAGGCCCCCCACGCCAAAACGCTTGGGCCCACGCTCCCGCTAGCAAGCGCCCTCACCTCGGTCCGCCCCCCCTCTCGCGGCACAGACAGCGGATTGGGCCTGCCAGCCTCCTGGGAACTAACCCTAACTCTAGGTCTGCTCACGAGGGGCCCCTCCCAAGGGGCCTGGCGATGCCACGCCGGGGATTGGGGACCCTCAAGCCCCAGCGCATTACTTACCCTGCCGCCCTGCCGCCAACCGGGCTGCTAGGGGCGCCACCGGTTATTTAGGGCGGGAGAACGGGCAGGGCCCTCCGAGCCCCCAGTGACCTTTGAAGGCCCCCCGTGACAAAACGCTTGGGCCTAGGCTCCTGCTCGCCAGCACCCTCTCCTCAGCCCGCCCCTCCGCTCGCCGCACAGCCGGCAGATCGGGACTGCCGGCCTCCTGGGGCTAACCCTAACCCTAGGTCGGCTCCCGAGGGGCCCATCCCAAGGGGCCTGGCGCCGCCACGCGGGTGATTGGGGACCCCCGAGCACCAGGGCTGAACTCACCCTGTCGCCCCGCTGCGACCCGGATCACTAGGGGCACCGTCCTCATTCGGGGCTGGGGAATGGGCAGGGCCCTCTGAGCCCCCGGTGACCTTCGAAGGCCCGACACGCCAAAAGGCTTGGGCTCACGCTCCCGCTCGCCAGCGCCCTCACCTCGCCCCGCCCCTCCGTTCTCTGCACAGCCAGCGGATCGGGCCCCGGCCTCCTTTGGGTTAACCTCAACCCTAGGTCGGCTCCCGAGGGACCCCTCCCAAGGGGCCAGGCGCCGCCACGCTGGGGCATTTGGACCCCTGAGCCCTACTCCAGACTCACCCTGCCGCCCCGCCGCCACCGGGGACACTAGGGGCGCCACCGGTCATTCAGGGAGGGAGTACGGGCAGGGCCCTCCAAGCCCCCGATGAACTTCGAAGGCCCCCCGCACCAAAACGCTTGGGCCTAAGCTCCCGCTCGCCAGCGCCCTCACCTCGGCTCACCCCTCCCCTCACCGCACAGCCGGCCAATCGGGCCTGCCGGCCTCCTTTGGGCTAACGATAACCCTAACTCGGCCCCCGAGGGACCCCTCCCAAGGGGCCTGGCAATGCCACGCCGGGTATTGGGGACCCCCGAGCCCAAGCTCCGGACTCACCCTGCCTCCCCGCCGCCACCCTGGCCGCTAGGGAACCGCCGGGCATTCAGGGCGGGAGAACTTGCTGGGCCCTCCGAGCCCCCAGTGAGCTTCGAAGGCCCCCCATGCCAAAACGCTTGGGCCCACGCTCCCGCTTGCCAGCGCATTAACGTCGGCCCACCCCTCCGCTCGCTGCACAGCCGGCGGATTGGGCCCGCCGGCCTCCTTTGGGCTAACACTCACCATATGTTGGCCCCCGAGGGACCCCTCCCAAGTGCCTGGAGCCACCGCGCCGGGGATCGGGGACCACTGAGCCCCAGCTCCAGACTCATCCTGCCGACACGCCGCCACCCTGGCCGCTAGGGGCGCCACCGGTCATTTAGTGTGTGAGAATGGGCAGGGCCCTCCAAGCCCCCAGCGACAATCCAAGGCCCCCCGTGCCAAAACGCCTGGGCCCACGCTCCATCTCGCCAGCGCCCTCACCTCGGCCTGCCCCTCCGCTCGCCGCACAGCCGGCGGTTCGGGCCTGCCGGCCTCCTTTGGGCTAACCCTAAACCTAGGTCGGCCCCAGAGGAGCCCCTCCCAAGGGGCCTGGCGCCGCCACACTGGGGATTGGGGACACCCGAACTCCACCGCCGGACACACTCTGCCGCTCCTCACCACCCGGCCCGCTAGGGGCGCCGTCCTCATTCAGGGCGTTAGAACGGGCAGGGCCCCCCGGGCCCCCGGCGACCTTCGAAGGTCCCCCGCGACAAAACGCTTGGGGCCATGCTCCCGCTCGCCAGCGCCCTCACCTCGGCTAGCCCCTCCGCATGTGGCAGAGCCGGCGGATCGGGCCTGCCAGCCTCCTGGGGGCTAACCCGAACCCTAGGTCGGCCCCCAAGGGGCCCCTCCCAAGGGGCCTATCGCTGCAATGCCTGGGATTGGTGACCCCCGAGTCCCAGCGCCAGACGCACTGTGCCGCCCCGCCGCCACCCGGGCCGGTAGGAGAGCTGTCGGTCATTCAGGGCAGAACAACGGACAGGGCCCTCGGAGCCCCCAGCGCCGTTTGAAGGCCCTCCGCGCCAAAACCCTTGGGCCCACGCTCCCGCTCGCCAGCACCATCACTTCAGCCCACCCTCCGCTCCCTGCACAACCGGCGGATTGGGCCTGACGGTCCCCTGGGGGCTAAACCTAACCCTAGCTCGATCCCTCGAGGGGCCCCTCCCAAGGGGCCTGGTGCCACAATGCCCGGGATTCCGGACCCACAAGCCCCAGCGCCAGACTCACCCTCCCGCCCCGCTGCCACCCGGGCCTCTAGGGGCACCGCCGGTCATCCAGGGCGGGAGAACGGGCAGGGTCCTCCGAGCCCCTGGTGACCTTCAAAGGCCCCCGCACCAAAACGCTTGGGCCCACGCTCCTGCTCTTCAGCGCCCTCACCTCGGCCTGCCCCTCCGCTCGCCACACAGCTGGCAGATCGGGCCTGCCGGCCTCCTGGGGGCTAACCCTAACCCTAGCTCACCCTCGGAGGGGCTCATCCCAAGGTGCCTGGAGCGGCAATGCCGGGCATTGGAGACCCACGAGCCACAGTGCTGGACTCACCGTGCTGCCCCGCCGCCACACAGGCCGCTAGTGGCACCACCGGTCATTCAGGGCGGGAGAACGGGAAGGGCCCTTGGAGCCCCCGGCCTCTTTCGAAGGCCCCCCGCGCCAGAAAGCTTGCGCCCACTCTCCCGGTAGCCAGTGCCCTCACCTCGGCCCGCCCCTCCGCTCGCCGCACAGCCGGCGGATAGGGCCCGCCAGCCTCCTGGGGGCTAACCCTATCCCTTCGTCGGCCCCCGAGAGGCCCCTCCCAACGGGCCTGGCACCGCAACACCTGGGTTTGCGGACCGCTAGCCCCAGCATCCGACTCACCATGCTCCCCCGCCGGCAACTGAGCCGCTAGCGGCACCGCCGGACATTCAGTGCGGGAGAACGGCAGGGCTTCTTGAGCCCCGGCGACCTTCGAAGGCCCCCCGCGCCAAAACTCATGGGCCTACGCTACCGCTCGCCAGCGCCCTCACCTCGGCCCTCCCCTCTGCTCACCGCACAGCCGGTGGATTGGGCCTGCGGCCTCCTGGGGGCTAACCATAACCCTAGGTCAGCCTCCGAGGGGCCCCTGCAAAGGGGCCTGGTGCCGCAACACCGGGGATTGGGAACCCCCCAACCCCAGCGACGGACTCACCCTATCAGCCTGCCGCCACCCGGGCCCCAGGGGCGCCGCAGGTCATTCAGGGCGGGAAAACGGGCAGGGTCCTCCGATCCCCCGGCGACCTTCGAAGGCTTCCCGCGCCAAAACGCTTGGGCCCACGCTCCTGCTCTTCAGCGCCCTCACATCGGCCTGCCCCTCCACTCGCCACACAGCTGGCAGATCGGGCCTGCCGGCCTCGTCGGAGCTAACCCTAACCCTAGGCTGGCCCCCCAGGGGCCCCTCCCAAGGGGACTGTCGACGCAACAATGGGGATTGATGACCCCCAGCCCCAGTGCCGGGCTCACCCTGCTGCCCCGCCGGCACCTAGGCAGCTAGGGCACCGCCGGTCATTCAGGGTGGGAGAATGGACAGGGCCCTCCCAGTCCCAGTGAACTTCTAAGGCCCCAGGCGCCAGAATGCTTGGGCCCATGCTTCCGCTCACCAGCGCCCTCACCTCAGCCAGCCCCTCTGCTGGCCGCACAGCCAGCGGATCGGGCCTGCGGGCCTCCTGGGGGCTAACCCTAACCCTAGGTTGGCCCCCGAGGGGAACCTCCCAAGGGGCCTGGCGCAGCAATGCCAGGGATTGGGGACCCCTGAGCTCCAGTGCCAGACTCACCCTGCCGCCCCGATGCCACCAGAGCCGCTATGGGCGCTGCCGGTCATTCAGTGCGGGAGAACAGGCAGGGCCCTTCGAGCCCCTGGAGACCTTCGAAGGTCCAACTTGCGAATACGCTTGGGCCCACACTCCTGCTCGCTAGCACCCACATCTCGGCCCGCCCTTCCGCTTGCCGCACACCCGGCAGATCAGGCCTGCCCGCATCCTGGGGGCTAACTCTAACATTTGGTCGGCCCAGGAGGGGCCCCTCCCAAGGGGCCTTGCACCGCAACACCGGGGATTGGGGACACCCGAGCCCCAGCGCCAGACTCTACCTGCCGCCCTGCCGCCAACTGGGCCAGTAAGGGCGCCGCCGATCATTCAAGGAGGGAGAAGGGGCAGGGCCCTCTGAGCCCCTTGCGACCTTCGAAGACCTCCTGCGCTAAAACGCTTGGGCCCACTTTCCTGCTCGCCAGCGCCCTCACCTCGGCCCGCACCTCCACTCGCCGCACAGTGTGCGGATTGGGCCTGATGGTCTTTTTGGGGCTAACCTTAACCCTAGGTCGTCGCCCCAGGGGCCCCTCCCAAGGGTCCTGGTGCCACTACGCCGGGGATCTGGTACCCCAAGCCCCAGAGCCAGACTCAACCTCCCATATTGCTGCCACCTGGGCCACTAGGGGCGCCGCCGGTCATTCAGGGTGGGAGAACAGACAGGGCCCTGGAGAAACTGGCGACATTTGAAGCCTCCCGCGCCAAAATGCAGGGGCCCACCATCCCGATCCCCAGCACCTTTACCTCAGCCCACCCACCTCTAGCCGCCTAGCCAGAGGATCATGCCTGCCGGCCTAATGGGGTCTAAATCTAACCCTAGGTCGGCTCACGAGGAGCCCTTCCCAAGGGGCCTGGCACTGCAACACCGGGGATTGGGATTACCCGAGCCGCAGCGTGGGACTCACTCTGCTGCCCCACCGCCAACGGAGCCACTAGGGGCACGCCGGTTATTCAGGGTGTTAGAACGGGCAGGGCCCTCTGAGCCTCTAGCGACGTTCAAAGGCCCCTGCGCCAAAACGCTGGATACCATACTCCCGCTAGCCAGCGCCCTCACCTCGGCCCACTCCTCTTCTCGCCGCACAGCCGGCGCATTGGTCCTGCTGGCCTACTGAGATCTAACCCTAACTCTAAACCCTAACCCCTAACCTTAAACCCTAAACCTTAACCCCTAACCCTACCCAAAATCTAACCATAACCCCTAATCCTTAAACCCTAAACCCTAACATTAACACTAAACCCTAAACCCTAACCCTAATCCCGAAGCCCTAAACAATAAACCCTAACCTTAACCACTAACCCCAAACCCTAACCCTACCCTTAACGCTACCCCTTCAGCTAACCCTACCCCTAACCTGTAAACTAACCCTAAACCTAAACCTAACCCGTACCCTAACCTGTACCCTAACCTTAACACTAACCCCTAAACCCTGACCCTAACCCATACCCTAAATCGTACCATAACCTGTACCCTAACCCAACCCATAACCTAACCCTAACCCGTACCCTAACTGTAACCCTAAACCCTAAACCGTAACCCGTACCCTACCCTAACCAGTACCCTTACCTTAATCTTAACCCATACCCTAACCCGTACACTAACCCATACCCTAACCCGTACACTATCCCAAACCCGGACCCTAACCCATACCCTAACCCATACCTAACCCTAACCTGTACCCTAACCTGTACCCTAACCCATACCCTAACCCTAAACCGTACCCGATACCTATCCCTAACCCGTTCCCTAACCCGTACCCTAACCCTAACCCTAAACCGTAACCTAACCTGTACCATAACCCTAAACTGTAACCTAACCCTAACCCGTACCCTAACCCTAACCCATACCCTAAACCGTACCCAAATCCGTACGACAACACTTACCCTAAACAGTACCCTAACACGTACCCTAAACTATACCCTAATGCGTACCCTAACTCGTACCCTAACCCTAACCCATACCCTAAACCTAACCCGTACTCCAACCCTAACCCCAACCCTAACCCCAAACCCTAAACCCTAACCTGTACCCTAAACCCTAATCTGTACCCTAACCCATAACCTCTAACCTGTAACCCCTAAACCCAACCCTAACCCGTACCCTCTCCTTCCCCTAACTCTAACCTCTACCCTCACCCATACCCTAACCGTAACCCATACCCTAACCTGAACCCATACCCTAATCCATACCCTAACCCCGGGGATTGGGTACACCTGAGCACCACCACGGGACTCAACCTGCCAGCCCTCAGAAAACCATGCCCCTTGGGGCGCCACAGAGCATCCCATGCAGGAGAACTGGTAGTGCCCCCCTGAGCCCCCAGCGATCCTCAGCGGCCCCATACACCCCAACCCTGAGGCCCACGCTCATCCCACCCCACGCCTTCCCTTCAGCTTGCCACCGAGCTCATCGCAGAGCCGGCAGATCAGGCCTGCCGGGTTCCTGGGGCCTACACCTGACCCTGGGTCCGCTGGGTAGGGCCCCTCCCCTGGGGCCCGGTGCCGTAGCCCCAGGGACTGGGGACACCTGAGCCCCACTGCAGGACAAAGCCTGCCAGCCCGCAGGAAACCGTGCCCCTTGGGAGGCTATAGAGCATTCAGGGCGGGAGAACCAGGAGGGCCCCCAGAGCCCCCGGCGAACTTTGGTGATCCCTAAACCCAACCTTGAAGTCCATGCTCACCCCAGCCCACACCCTCACCTCAGCCCATGGCAGAGATCACCACATAGTGGGCAGATCTGGCCTGCGGGGTTCCTGGGCGCCAACCCTAACCCTAGTTCATCTGTGGAGGGGCCCCTCCCCAGGAGCCTGGAGCTGCAGCCACGGGGATTCGGGACACCTGAGCCCCACAGCAGGACTCAGTCTGCCACCCCACAGGAAACCATGCGCCTTGGGAGGCCATAGAGCATTCAGGGCGGGAGAACCAGGAGGGCACTCCTGAGCCACCAGCGAACTTTGGCGGCCTCCCACACCCCAACCCTGAGTCCCACGCTCACCCTCGCCACACCCTCACCTCAGTCCGTGTAGCTAGCCGTACAGCCAGCAGATCGGGCCTGCGGGGCTCCTGGGGCCTAACCCTAGCCCTAGGTCGGCCGCAGGTGTGGGGGCCTCCCCAGGAGCCTTACACCGCAGCCCCGGGGAATTGGGATACCTGTACCCCACCAGAGGACTCAGCTTGCCACCTGACAGGAAACATTGCCCCTTGGGGCTCTATGGAGCCTACAGGGCACGAGAACTTGGGGAGGCCCTCAGAGCCCGTCCCCACATTTGGCAGCCCCCCGTGCCCCAACCTTGAGGCCCATGCTCACCCTCCCCAATGGCCTCCTCTCAGCCCTCCACAAAGCTCACCTCACAGCCTGCAGATTGTCCCTGCCGGGCTCCGGGACCCTAACCCTTACCCTAGGTTGGCCACAGAGGGGCCCCTCCCCAGGGTCCTGGCACCACAGTCCGGGGGACTGGGGACACCCAAGCCCCACCGTAGGACTCAGCCTGCAGCCCACAGTAAACTGTACCATTTTGGTGCACAACAGAGCAGTCAGGGCAAGAGAATTGGGGCACCCCCTGAGAGCCCCTTCTGGTGAACCCCGACCTTTGTGGGCCCTTCCGGATGAAACCCCAAGGCTCACACTCACCCGCCCTTGTGCCCTCATCTCACTCGGCCTGGGAGCTCTCTGAGCACTGGGCAGTTCAGACCTGCTGTCCTTGAGGCCTAACCTAACCCTGGGTCTTCTGCTGAGGGTCCCTCCCCGTTTGCCTGCCTCCAAGGCACCAGGCATTGGGCTCACCTCTGCACGACTAGAAGACTCAGCCTGCCCCACAGCAGGAAACTGTGCATTTGGGGCTGCAGCAAGGATTCATAGGAAAATCAGAGGGTCCCCCTCAGCCCATCCCAGGCAACCCCACTTTCAGAGATGTCCCCGGATCCAATTAGTAGCTTCACACTGAACTTGCTCTCCACGGAGATCTTTTGAAATTCTCCACAATTCCAACTGATGGCATTATCCAGCTTCAGTGCCTTACCCAGCTTTAGCTCTTGAGATGGATTAAAATGGGAAGTCACTTCACTGATGACGACGTACTGGTGACCAAAAGATACATGCATAAATGCTTCATATCACTTGGCTTCAGGGAAATGCAAATCTAAACCCCTATACATGCCATATCACACGAGGCCAAATATCTAAAAATAAGAAGACATGAAACTATACATGTTGGAGAGGATGTGGAGAAACGGGAAACCTCTTACACCCCTATACGAATGCAGTCCGGTACAGCCACTCCTGAAAATGGTACGGAGTTTCCTCAAGAAGTTATAAATAAAGCTACCTTATGTCCCAGCAATTGCACTACTGGGTATTTACCCCAAAGCGACAGGTACTGAAGACGGGACACATGCACCACAGTGTTCATAGCAGCAATATCCATAATAGACAAGCTGTGGAAGGAGTGCAGATGACCATGGATACATGAATGGATAAAGAAGATGTGGATCATATATATAATGGAATATTACTCAGCCATCAGAAAGGATGAATACTTACCATCACACTGACCTGGGTGGAGCTGGAGGGTATTATGCTGAGTGGAATAAGTCAATGAAAGAAAGACAATGATCATATGCTTTCACTCCTATGTGGAATATCAGAAACAAGGAAGAAGACCATAGGGGAAGGAAGGGAAAATAGAATGGGAAGTCATCAGAGAGGGGGAAAACCCATGATGGACTCTTAACTATCACAAGAAACTGATGATTGTTGGAGGAGAAGTTGGGGGGGGGGGTAACTGGGTGAGTAGCATTAAGGAGGTCACACGATACAATGAGCACTGGGTGTTACACACAACTGAAAATTGATTGAAGACTACATCTGAAACTAATGATGTACTGTAAGTTGGCTAATTGAATTTAAATTAAAGAACAAAAGACCTTGAATAAACAATCCTAAATATTTGTATGGAACCACTAAAGATTCCGAACAGCCAGTGCAATGTGGAAAAGAAAAACAAAGCTGGAGGACTCACAATTTCAGATTTCAGGTTATACTACAAAGCTGCAGTCATCCTAACAAGACAGTATGGCACAAAAATAGACACAGCGACCAAAGGAACAGGATACAAGTTCAGACAGAAACCCACAATTATGTGGTCCATGAATGTTCCACAAAGCAAGCAACGATATCAAAAGGGAAAAGGACAGTCTCTACAACAAATGGTGTTGGGAAAACTAGACAGCTACGCACAAAAGAATGAAATTAAACTGCTTTCTTACACAATACAGACAAACACAAAACAGTTTCAAGACCTCAATATGAGACCTGAATCCATAAAAATCCTACAGGAGGGAAGACAGTAACTTCTTGACATGGACCATACCAACGTTTTTCTGGACTGTGTCCTGACAAAGGAAATGAAAGCAAAAATAAACTATTGGGAATACAGTAAAATAAAAAGTTTCCACACGGCAGAAGAACAATGAAAACGTAAAAATAATAAGACAACCTACTCAAAGGGAGAAGATATTTGCAAAGATCATATGCAATGAAGGGATAGTGTCCAAAACATATAGAACTGATCCTACTCGACCCCCAAAAAAACAAATAATCCAGTTAAAAAATAGGCAGAAGACATGGACAGACATTTCTCCAAAGAAGAAATACAAATGGCCAACAGTCCCGTGAAAAGATGTTCACCATCACCCATCATCAGGAAAATGTAAATCCAAAGGACAATGAGGTAATACCTCAAACCTGTCAGAATGGCTAACATCAAAAGCACAACAAAGAGCAGGTGTTGGGAGGATGTGGATAAAGGGGAATCCTTGCGAACAGTGGGTGGGAATGCAAACTGTGGTGGCCACCGTGGAAAACACTACGAAGGTTCCTCAAAAATTAAATATAGAACTACCCTATGATCCAACAATCACACTACTCGTATTTACACAAAGAATAGGAAAACAGTAACGTAAAAGGATACGTGCACCCCTATGTTTCTTGCACCATTATTTACAATATCACAATATGGAAGCAACCCAAGTGTCTGTAGAAAAATAGACAAATGAGATGATAGATGTGTGTATTCACACACACACACACACACGGACACACACACACACACACACACACACACACACACACAGACACACAATGGAGTATTACTCGGCTTGAAAAAGAATGAAACCTTGCCATTTGCAGACACATGGATGGAGCTAGAGAGAATTATCCTAACTAAAATCAGGCAGAGAAGGAAAAATCCCATACGATGTCACTCTAATGGGGAACTTAAGAAACAAACAAAAATAAATAACTAAAAGAGAAAAAGGAGATACACCAAAATACAAACTCTTAACAATAGAGAACAAAAGGATGGTTACCAGAGAGGAGGTGGATAGAGCGATGAGTGAAATAGATGAAGGGGATTAAGAGGACGCTTTTCTTGATGACCACTGAGTAATATATAATTACTGAATCATTCTATTGTACACGTGAAACAAATGTAACACTGTATGTTAGCTCTACTGGAATTAAAATAAATTTTTTAAAAGATTTTTCTTTCAGGAACCTCTTTGAAAAATCTTTTCCTGTGCAATGTGCATAAGCCCTACTTGGGAGGATTCACTCTACAATAATTATTCACTTCATGCCTCAAATTCAGATTTCACTGAGTTCTTATCGTGGATCCCAGCCCGCGGGAGCCATGGTCCTTTTCAGTCCAGGCTCAGCACCTATGCATTCAAGATTGGAAGTAGAGACACATGTCACTTCACAGTCCAGAAAGTTATTATTGTTTCTGTTTCAGTGTGAGAGAGTCACAGACTTTGGGACAGGTTTCAGAGCAGG
Source organism: Ursus americanus (assembly GCF_024610735.1). Lineage (NCBI taxonomy): Eukaryota > Metazoa > Chordata > Mammalia > Carnivora > Ursidae > Ursus > Ursus americanus. The sequence goes on from NW_028273672.1 coordinate 252,745, forward strand.
TTTATTATGGATCCTGGATCTCTACTTCAATGTTCATTGCCTGGATCCCTTTGGCTAATAGGTTTCCTGTGGATGGGCTTGCTTCCAAGCACATACATGGAAGATGCAAAGGTGGGTGGGCTTGCTGCGGGACAGGAAGAAGACCAAAATCAGACAAGGGTCAGACCCCTTCCCTGATCCAGGAACCTCTACGGGAAAGGGTACAGGTGGGAGAATTCATGCGAAACTCCAAGGTCACCAGCTGAACACAGGAGGCACAGGTCAAGGGATCTGAAGATGCAGCGGTTGAAGGCTGCTCTGAGCTACCTCTGGGAGGAAGGGAGGGATGGAATGAGAAGGAGACACTGCCTGCTCCTGGCCCATGCCAGCTGCCCACCGCTCCGACACGCATCAGTCTACACAGCTGACACAGCTTGGGCTCAGGATGGGCTGTCTCGGGTCCCTCAATCCTCAGTGGGACAGCTGGCCCCAGGGCTCAGAGACATGCTGAGGGAGATGAGAGGGAAAGCTGCCCCACCCAGGTCATCCCCTCCTTGAGCAGACTGCCCTTCAGAACTGCTAAAAAAAAAAACACTAACGGGGTTGAAAGACATGCCATGGATGAACTAAAGCATAGAGATATGTAAAATAACATTCAATTTTAAGTTCAGAGCTGTCATCTCAGGAAGTGGGGAGAGTTTCCCTGAAGAAGACTGAGGGGAGGGGAGGCCATGCTGAAAAGGGAGACATGGCTCTCCTGATTGGGGACCTGCAGCGCCCTTCCAGGGCAGGGTATCAACCTCGCATCACACGAGATCCATGGAAGTGTTCCATCAGGGCCAGATGTTTGTCTCGAGAAGGCTACCCTGTCATCGGACTGCACAGGGCACCAGGGACGAGGGCCAGATGGAGGACGGACAATACTCCAGAGGCCATGGGGCAAGAGCAGAGGCACATGACCTTGAAGATGATGATGAAAAGCAGGAGGTGGCAGCACGGAGCCAGCCTGAAAGTAACATGGGAGCAGTGCCCACAGCTACACTAACTGGGTGCCTTCTGTGTCAGGTGTGGCTGACTTCAGTGGGCTCCAGACTAGTCCTGACCACAAGTCTAGGAAGTGTGCACCACCCCGGCCTCCTCTCCCCTTGCAGCTGCTAGGAATCACGGTCACAGACCCTGGTCAGCTTTCATGGAAACCAAGCAGTGGCTCCCCTGCACGCTGCACCTCTGGTGGCGGTCCAGTGCGACCCTCATGCCAGGCCAGACACTGATGTCTACCTGTTTCCACACAAATCCACAGACAGGAGGGTGTCCCTGAATTCCACAGCACCTGATGAGACAGATCCACAGAACCCAACACCCAGTGGGTCACTTGGGACCTCACCTATGGTCATGGAGCTCACCATACCCCATTTCTGTCACTTCCCACAGAAAGCCTGGTTCTGATCCCCCACAATACCATACATCCTGGTTGCTGACCTGGGGTCATGCCATAAACCCACATGGCACCTTTCTTTTAGAGAAGGCTATGCCTACACCTCCTAGAAAATATTTCTAATGAAGTACAAGTCCATCAGGACTATGGTGTGAACAGTAGCACACAGCCTGCATGGTAGTAGTCAGTAATTCTAACAAGGGTTAACCCCAACCCCCGTCTCACAAAACCTTCCTCCATCCCCACTGAACTCATGGTATGCCTCAAAAAACCCTCCAGGAAACAAACCTTTCATCTGAATGCTCTCTTCACCTTCTGCTTCAAATCTTGTCCAACCACAATGATATGAAACTAGAAATCAGTCTCAAGAAAAAAATGGGACAGTCAAAAATAGGTGGAGATTGGGGGGCCTGGGTGGCTCAGTCGTTAAGGATCTGCTTTCAGCTCAGGTCGTGATCCCAGGATCCTGGGATCTAGCCCCGAATCAGGCTCCTTTCTCAGTGGGAAGCCCGCTTCTCCCTCTCCCACCACCCTGCTTGCGTTCCCTCTCTCGCAGTCTCACTCTCTGTCAGATACTCAAATAATCTTAAAAAAATATGTGGAGACTTAACAACATGCTACTGAACAACCAACAGTCAAAGAAGAAAACAAAAAATTTTTAGAAGTACCTTGACACTGATGCAAAAGACAACCTACAAAAACTTATGGGATGCAGCAAAAGTAGCTTTATGGGGGACATTCGTAGAAATTCAAGTCTTCATCAATCCATGAGAATGCTCTCCAATAAACAACCTGATTTATGTGGTAAAGAAGTAGAAAAAAAACAACAAACAAAGCCCCAAATTAGTAGAAATAAGGAAATAACAAAAAGGAATGCATAAATAAATCCAAAGGAGACTAAAAAGACAAAAAAAAAAAAAAAACAACGAAAATGAGAGCTGCCTTTTTTGGAAAGATAAACAAAACTGACAAACTTAGCTAGACTCACCAAGAAAGAGGACTCCAATACAATCAGGAAAGGAAGATAATGGATTCCTGTCTCATATCAAAATCAAAAGCACTCTTCAACCTTGGACACAACAACTTCTTGCAAGCCACGTCTCTAAAGGCAAAGGAAATAAAAGCAAAAATGAACTATTGGCACTTCATCAGGATAAAAAGCTTCTGCTCGGCAAAGCAAACGATCAACAAAACAAAAAGGCAATCTATGGAATCGAAGAAGATATCTGCAAATGATATTACAGATAAAGGGCTGGTATTCAAGATCTATAAAGAACTCCTCTAACTCGACACCCAAAAAATGGGCAGAAGACACAAAGAGATACTTCTCCAGAGGGGAAACACAAATGGCCAACAGACACATGAAAAAATGCTCCACATCACTTGCCATCAGGCAAATACAAATCAAAACGACAATGAGATACCACCTTACACCAGATAGAATGGTTAAAATTAACAAGGCAGGGGCATCTGGGTGGCACAGCAGTTAAGTGTCTGCCTTCGGCTAGGGGCGTGATCCTGGCATTATGGGATCGAGCCCCACATCAGGCTCCTCCGTTATGAGCCTGCTTCTTCCTCTCCCACTCCCCCTGCTTGTGTTCCCTCTCTCGCTGGCTGTCTCTATCTCTGTGGAATAAATAAATAAAATCTTGAAAAAAATTAACAAGACAGGAAATAAAAAAAAGTCAGAGAGGATGTGGAGAAAGGGGAACCCTCTTACACTACTCGTGAGAATTCAAGCTGGTACAGCCACTTTTGAAAACAATATGGAGGCTCCTCAAGACGTTAAACACAGAGATATCCTACGACCCACCAATTGTACTACTGGGTATTTACCCCATAGACACAGAGTAATGAAAAGAAGGGGCACCTGTATCCCAATGTTCATAGCAGCAATGTCCATAACAGCCAAACTGTGGAAGGAGCCATGATGTCCTTAAGCAGATGAATGGACAAAGATGATGTGGTCATCTGTACAATGGAATATTACTCAGTCATCAGAAAGGATGAATACCCACCATTTGCACCAACGTGGATGGACCAGGAGGGGATTATGCTAAGTGAAATTAAGTCAAGCAGAGAAAGACAATTATCATATGGTTTCACTCCTATGTGGAATGGAAGGAATAGCATGGAGGACATTAGGAGAAGGAAGGGAAAAGTGAAGAGGGGGAATGAGAGGGGGAGATGAACCATGAGAGACTATTGACACTGGGAAACAAACTGAAGGTTGCAGAAAGGGAGGGGTAGGGGAATGGGTTATCCTGGTGATTGGTATTAAGGAGGGCACGTGTCATAATGAGCACTAGGTGTTATATGCAAACAATGAATCATGGAACACTACATCAAAAACAAATGAAGTACTGTAGGGTGACTAACATCATTTTAAAGAAAGAGAAAGATATGAAATCCATACAGGAAAACTGTCACTATTTGCAAATGACATGAAATCCCGAAAGATTCCACAAAAAAAAAAAAAAACTGTTAGAATAAAAAAAATCAAGAAAGCTGCAGGATATAATGTCAATATACAGAGACCGGTTGTCTTTATTTTTTTTCAGATTTTATTTATTTATTTGACAGGAAGAGAAAAACCACGAGCAGGGGGAGTGTCAGAAAGAGGGAGAAGCAGACCCTTGCTAAGCGGGGGCCCAGCACGGGGCTCAATCCCAGAACTCTGGGATCATGACCTGAGCTGAAGGCAGATGCTTCACCTATGGGGCCACCAAGATGACCCAACTTCTTGCATTTCTGTATATTGATGACACATATCGTAAAGAGAAATTTAAAAAGCAATGCCATTTACAATTGCATCAAAAAAATCTAGGAATAAAAGTAACCAAAAATGAGAAAGACATAGTACACTCAACACATGGCAGAAAAGAAATGAAAAACATATCTGTCGAGGGGGGCGGAATGTATGGGTCAAAGATTTGGAAGGCAACACAAACAAATGGAAGCATACGCCATGCTCCTTAACTGGAAGAGTTAATTATGTGAACATGTCCATCGTACCCAAAGCAATCGACAGATGTGATGAAATCCCTATCTGAATTCCAGTGGCATTATTCGAGGAAATAGAAAACAGTCCTCAAACTTGGATGGAGTCACTAAAGACCCCAAATACCCAAAGGAACCTGGAGAAAGAAAGGTGCAGTCAACACACTCCTGGATTTCAAGGTAGATTACAAAGCTGTTGTCATCAAAACAGGATGGTACTGGCAGAAACACAGACACCAGGTCAGTGGAACAGAACAGAAAGCTCAGAAACTTACCCACACGTAGATGATCCTAACTTATGACACAGCAGCAGAAGATATGCCATGAGGGAAGGACTGTCTCTTCAGTGAGCGGTAACAGGCAAACTGGACACTAAATGCAGAAGAATATAGCTGGGTCACTTTCTTACACCACACACAAAATTTTTAATGGATGAATGATTTGAACATAAGATCTGAATCCATAAACCTCCAAGAAGACACAGGTACTAAGTCTCTCGACATTGGTTTTGGCAAAGAGTCTTCAGATCGGACACCAAATGCAAAGACAACAAAAGCAAAAATAAACCAGTGGAACAACATCAAACTGAAATCTTCCACACGGCAAAAGAAACCAGCAAAAACTTAAAAGGCCACTGACCCAATATGAAAAAAATATCTGTGAATCATATGTGTGAGAAGAGGCTAATATCCAAAATACACACAACACTCATACAAATCAAAACAAACAAACAAAAAAAAGGTATAAAAATGGGGGGTATATGTGAATACATACTTTCCAAAGATGGCACACAGGTGCCAACAGACAGAAAAAGTTGTTCGACATCACTAATCATCGTCAGGGAAACATCAGTCAAACCCACAATCGGCTATCCCCTCACAACTGTTGGAACAGCAATTGTCCCAGAGACAGACAAAAAGTGGGGTCATGGGTGTGCAGACGAGGAGACACTGTGCACTGTTGGTGGGAATGGAAATTGGTGCAGCCACTGTGACAAACGGTATGGAGGTTCCTGAAAAAATAAATACAACTTCCCCATGACCCAGTAATGGCTCTAATGAGTATTGATTCAGAGAACACAAAAATACTGCCTCAAAAAGACAGATGCACTCCCACATTCACTGCAGCATTATTCACAAGAACCAGACATGGAAACACAGACCTTGGGGGCCTTATTCCAAGTAACTCAGACACAGGAAGACCAATACCAGATGCTCTCATGTACATTCCACGTGGAATAAACAAATACTGAACGCATAGATACTGAGAGCAGATTGGTAGGTGCCAGATTCGGGGATGGGGTGGTAGAAACGGGTGAAGGTGGTCCAAGTCTCAATGTTTGAGTGAGAAAATCCGACAGTCATGGAATGTTCTGTCCAGCATGGAGACTAAAACTGACCCCACAGCATGGGGTATAGGTTTCCCTGCTCTTCAAAAGTACAGGACTTCTGACAAACCTTGCACAGCAGAAATGGTGTCAAGAAGGAATGGCCATTAATTTACACGGAACATTTAGTGTGCTCAGACTCCAAAATTCCTTCTCTTTGATTTTTCTTAGGCCTCAGGACACAAGTTTCTAACGGAGGCCCAGCATAAATGAAGATAAAGCACAGCAGAGGCTCACAGACACCATTCAAAGTGCTGGTGGCTGGATGCGGAGAGCGGTTCCCAGCAGAAGGAGCTGGTTAGGGTGCATGCCACATCTGTTGTGCTTTTCCCCAAAACAGATGCTGAACGCGATTCTCACTGTTCACCTTTTTTCATAAGAGGAAAATCCTCTTCAGGTATCTTCCTTTTACTGAAGCTGGGTAATAAACGTAGTTCTTTCAAGAATGCCCAGTGTCTTACTGTGAACGTTCAAAAAGTGGGGGATAATTGTACTTAAGCAATGCTGAGGGAGGAGATGTGAAAGGTTCTTCCAGACACAAACCTCAGCAGATCCACTGGGAAAGGCACCTTCCTCAGCATGCAGAAGACGGACTACCTCCTACCCCCAGAAACCCTCTCCTTCCCCTAGATCAGGACAACCCACAACAGCTGGGAGTTACCCCAATTCCTCCATTCTCCTGCTTCTAATAGCTAACCCATCAGCAAATCCTGTGAGCTCCATCTTCAAAATAGACCCAGAATAGGTCTAACCACTCCATCCAAGGCCACTTGTCTGGTCCACAGTGGCTGAGTAACTGGAAAAGCTTCGTCATTGACCTGCCTTGCCATCTTCAACCCTCTGTCATCTGTTCTCAACACTGTAGCCACGATGGCCCAGTGAAACAGGGTCTCATGGGGTTATAGCCCTGGAATGGCTTTCTGTCACCCTCTGTCACCTCTCTGAGCTCATGTCCTAAGCTGTCTCCTGTGGCCACAGGGCCTTCTTGCTGCTTCTGGACATACCTGGAATTCTCCTGCCCCAGAGCCATTGCACATGCTTTCCGTTTTGTTCAGAATGCTCTTGATGTGTTCTCACTCACCTTCGGAGAAGTCTGAATTGGAGTGACAGGGACAGAAGATGAGGCTGTGTGTGTTGGGTGAGGCTGGTGGCCCAGAAGAAGGTTCTCTGCCAGCTCTCCGCCTGTGCCTCCCTTGTCCTCAGCCAGGAACTTGCACACAGCCCTCACCTGTCACAAGTCTCACCCAGGAGACCCACAGCCACCCCTGGAGCCCACCCTGAACACACCCTGCTGCAGAATGCATTCAGCTATCCTCTGGGACCCCTGTCAGCTTTACCCAGACCTGCAACTCCCCATCTCCTGCAAAGCTCCCGGATTACCTCTCTGCTTCCAAAATCACACTGGCGCAAGGCTTTCATGAGAAAGCTATAACGCTAACTAATGAAAGGTTCACACCTACTTTCCCCTTCTGTTGCCTTTCTCTCCACCTTCTTTCCTACCTGTGCAAACTGTAACATATCAGTGGAACATGAACATGCTCTGAGACCTGAATCTTTCATTGCAGCTTTCTGAGGACTCCTTATGTGATAAGCAACTAGTGTATCCTACAACAGGGTGTTTTACAAATATCATCTATAGAAGACTACAGCTCAAATCACTACAATTTTACCTCACTCTTCATGAAGCAGAACACTTTTTCCTTTCTTCTTTTATTAAATTCCAGTTAGTTCACATGCGATGGAATATTCACTTCAGGGGTAGGATTTAGTGATTCCTCAACTGCAAGGAGTACCCGGTGCTCATCACAAGTGCCCTCCTTAATACCCCTCACCGATTTAACTCTTCCCCCCACGCCCCTGTCCTGCAGCAACACTCAGTTTGTTCTCCAAGGTTGAGTCTATTGCCTTGTTTGCCACTCTCACCACCCCTCAACTCTGTTCCTCTGTTTTCTTTCTGAAATTCCACAAGCATGAGAGCATAGGATATTTGTCTTTCCTCACTGATTTTGCTTAGCTTAATACACTCTAGGTCCATCCACATCCTTGCAAATGGTAAGATTTCATTCTTTTTGAAGCTGGGTCATATTCCGTTATATATATGTATCCCACATCTGCTTTATCCATTCATCAGTGCATGGACTTTGGGATTCTCTCCATAGTTTGTCTACTGTGGACAATGCTGCTATAAACATCATGGTGCATGTTCCCCCTTCGAATCCGCATTTTTTTATCCTTTGGGTAAATACCTAGGAGAGCAATTGCTGGATCATGGGGTTGCTCAATGTTTAACTTTTTGAGGAACCCCCACACTGGTTCCCAGACTGGTTGCACCACTTTGCATTCCCACCAACAGGATGGGAGAGTTCCCCTTCAAGCAGAACATTATCTGCCGGCAATTTCATAAGAGGAAACAAAACCTCTGGGAGATGCACCCAGGGTTAGGCAAGCAGTTGCAGACTTCACCCCAAGGCTCCTGACGCCAAGCCCCTTGAAGCCACCGCATGCCACTATCCAAAAGAATTCCCAGACTCTCCTTCTGACTCCACCACCAAAGAAACTACAGAGAGAATATGGCACCTCAAAATATCGAGATAATACATTTAGTAAAACTAGAAAGTGAAGCTCAACTTTTAAACAGGAACAGGCCGCTTTGGATAATTTTGAATTTTCCCTCCACCCTAATTTTAACTCTTCTGATGAATAAACTAATCAATGATGAAACATCACCTTTGTCAAATGACATCACCCAAGTCTGTATCAGATGAATAAAGCCACCTAACTCTAGATGCTGGCCACTCAACCATATCTTAGGCCCAATTGAATAAACACTGTTAGATGAAGGAACAAATTAGATGTTACAAACAGGCACAGAGTGAATCTCACCTTCCCTTTCTAATAAAAGAGGGTTCCTAGGAAACAGATGGTCAAAATACATTTGTAAGCAATAAATGGACAGAGAAATTGTGATCCCCTGCAAAGTTCTACCTGCAGGGAAACTAAGTAATTCTTGCACCAAACCCAGAATGCTGACAGCTACTTCAATTTTACTTTGTGGCTCAACTAGAGAAAAGACAAAAGCCCAGGAGGTTTTGGGATAATGAGAGGTTTTACCTCCAGCCCTGACATAGATAGGACATTTTGCCAAACATACCTGTGCTTTCTCTGAACACTGGCGTCCTGTGACAAGCTTCCTCGCTGACTCAGATGGTGACATTCAAAACCTCGGGTTTCTTGGAGCCAGAGCAGAGAAATGCTGTCAGCTGGGGAGAAGAAGCCACCTCTGACCTAAAGCCTGCACATCTGCTTCGGTTTCTGGGCGAAGGGGCAACACATACTTGTTGTTTAGCAGTAATTATCTTCATTCTCAATAGACCAATGTCCTTGCCTTTTCTGGAAAGCAGACTTACTCTTCTAAAGAAACCCTCAATTCGTCTATTCCCAATGCAACTAGAGTGGAACATTTATTTCTCACTTAAATAGAAAACACTGTTATTGTCGACATTGCATGAATGAACTTTTAAAAACATTTTAGAGAGAAAGGAAGAGACCTTTATTCAAACCCAAGTCAGGACAGCTGCCTGGGAGACACAATCTTCACCAAGAAGGGAGTGCTCCGGGGAAGGAACTTTTGGGGCACGCTTATGTATTTTTTTCTGTTTTGTTTTACATACAGAGTTACACACCACAATGAGGATCTTCTTAGATTCCAGAAAGTGACAGACTCTTTCTTATGTTTTCAGTATGTACATGTCAGTATGACTTTAATCTTATGGGAGCCAAAGAGGTTCTTTATTTTTTCTTATATTTATGTTGGCATTTTTGGTTATTGTTTTCTTCTCAAAGCAGATGTACAACATGCTTGGGGCAGAAACAAGGCCCATGCTTTGAGGTTTTGCCTAGTCATTTTGAGCCGGGTAAAGTGTAAAGGGATAACTTCCCTGGGAGCCCAGGATCAGCGCCCACAGATGATATAAGATAAAAATTACTTTCATCATTATAATTACTTCTAAAATGGAGGAATTTGAGACAAAAGCACCTTTCACAAGAGTACCAAGAAATCAAAATGATGCCCACAGAAGGCTACCTGCTCCATGGTCAGCACAGGTAACAGAAGTGTTCACAGTCTCTGGGCTCCTGCCCTTCTCCTGCCCAAATCTCTGAAGCACACAGACCACTTAAAATCAGAATTGTAGAACTGCTAGACACCTTAGAGATGTCTGGCACTATTCATTTGTACTGCAGAATAAAACACAGTAGCTCGTTGTCACAAACTAATTTCAACATGAAGTGCCCACTGGATGCACTAAGTTCTTTCTCTGCAAATGTTGACTAATGTAAGTCACAGTCATACCACATAAACACTACGATGGCTGGGAAGTCATCGTAGGTAAGGGAATATTTTAGCCATGTTTATAAGCATTGGCTCACTTTGTAGAAGAGGCTGAGCTGAGTGTTTTTAAATACTATTTCAGACCTGTTTTACAGCACCCTCTGAACATACCAGAGCCTGAATGGACTAAAAAAGATAGTTGGTTTCAGTAACTTTAATACCAGAAAAATATTATACTGTCTCTGTTCCTAAGGATCTTTGAGTATCTTACCCAGAGGTCCTCCACTGAGATAATGACCTTAATAATCACCATGGGCAGAGGTGAAAGGCCCGCTGAATTCGTTCCAGTTGTCCACATGACACGAAAATCCTGATACTTGATAGGTTTCCAGATTGAGAAGACCAGAGATAAGAGGGAAATAGTACCCTGTATGGAACAACAAGGGATTTGGAGTCAATTTGGTGATCCCACTTAGGTTTCTGACACTAAAATCCTCTGTGACTCATATCATCCGAGTCCCTGTCTAACCACCTGAAAATGTGCCTACAAATATCTACACCCTAGTTGAGAAGTTTAAGAGGCAGAATGCTACAAAGAGCCAGTAAGATGTCTCTCAAGTACAGGTGCTCAGGAAGCCCTAATTGCTATTGGTTCTATTTCTTTTCCAGAAGAAAGAACACATGTTGAATCCATATTTCTAATAGATGACTCACCAGATGATTTTCAAACATGAAGGAAGGCCAAGAAGTCACGCTTGTGTCATAGTTCACTCAGAAATCATGTTGTTGGACTGGTGAGGACGATACGATAGCAACGTCATCAATAAGAGTGGGGAGCTTCTAATTTCCATACGGCCATGTTGACCCCCTTAGCTCAGAGCCACCAGAAAGGTTAGCTGGGGAGGGGGAACCGCCATCACTATGAGTGGGGAGCTTCCCATTTCCATATGGCCATGTTGACCCCTTAGCTCAGGGCCACCAGAAAGCACAGCTGAGGCGGACCACAGGCCAAGGCTGCCAGGTGTGGCTGGGGCAGGCAGAACTCTGACTTAAGGCTCAACTCCTGTTTAGGTTATTATTATGCTCTTCACAAAGAAAGTGCCATTGTGTGTGAGCCCTCACGTAGAAAAGGTTCAGAATTTCCATTGAGATTCCCTCTCTCACCTTTAGGATATGTAGCAAAGTTCCATTTAATTTTTAAACATTGAAGGACTTCCTGGTTTTCTTTTCGCTATGACTGTGGCTCAATTCGCCTGTGGTCTAAGAATGGAATCTAGTTAATTTCAGGGTTTAACATTTGTAGACTTCATTCGTGGCCCCACCTATCATCTATTTGGGTAAAGAGTCTATGACCACTTGAAAATAATGTATTCTGCACTTATTATGGAATGTTCCCTATATGTCAATTAGGTCACATTTGTTACCAATGTTTTGTCTGCTTTTTCTGTCAGATATTGAGAAAGGTATATTAAAATCTTCAACAATGCTGCTCTATTCAACGTGGCATCGGAGAGTCTACCAGTGTTAGAAGGCAAGAGAAACAAAAAGTATAAGAATTGAGGGGATAATTGTGACTATTCACAGATAATACGATTGTGTACATAGAAAATCCAAAACAGTCTATAAATACCCTTAGAATTAAAAATGCAATTTATAAATTTGAGATGGATTGTAGCTTCCCATTGGACAGTTTCTGAAAGAAAATGTAGAAACTGTCAATCTTGGGGTAGGACATAGGGTGCACTAACCATTTAAAAGAATTCAGTGGGACTTCATAAAAATGTGACATTTCTCCTTATCTTATGACCATATGAAAATGAAAAAGTGAACCGCAGGCTGGGAAGTAAAGATTTGCAATACACATACTGACAAAGACTTGTCAATAAAGAATTCCTGCTCATCAACCATAAAAAGTCTATTTATAAACAAATACTTCACAAAAGATTGACTGATGGCCAATAAGAACAGGAAAGGGTGCTCTACAGTATTATTTTCAGGAGCAGCAAGGCCTTTCCTAAAATGAAAACATACACACAAACCAGTATTCCCTAGATGGATGACGTCCTTATTTCTGAGGAAAGCTTGAAGAACAGACTAGCATCAAAGTAAAGTGATGGAATTCCTGACACTCAGAGGATGGACAATTGACCTCAAACTACAGTACAATTTCTAGACAGCATTCGGTCCTCTGAAGGCAGACAACTACCACACCCCTTCCTACACCACACAGGTTGCTTCCCAACCCCTACCATAAAAGAAGAAGATGAGAAACAGATAGGACTAGTAGGAAATAGCAAAAATCACATGTGGGGATTATCCTGAAACACACTGAACACATAACTAGTGTAAGGAAGTGTAGGGAACTGACAAGGACAGAGACTCAAGAGGTACTTCTTTGGGAAATGTTGTCTGAAATCGTCACACGTTGGTACCAGCTAATGAGGGCTCTGAGCATACCTAGGGTTTGCTCACAAGGGTCTGCAACACCATCGCTGAGGACTGAAACTCTTCAGGACCTCAAAGCTTGCCTGATTGACTATTGGACTAAGAGATTCCCATGTTCTGAAAACAGATACCAACTCATTGAAAGGTTCACCTGGGCTCTCTCGGAGGCCCTACAAGAAGGTGAACCATTCACTGATAATCAATTACACACACACACACACACACACACACACACACACACACACACACACACCTGTCATTTCAGCAATTACTTAAACATTCAAGGTTCTTCCTACCTTTTCTTTTTCACATTGATATTTATACTCACATGAAATGTCATCATTTCTAATGAACACTGATGTCAAAATAGAGATCTATTGACACAATATTCACAAAATGGAACTTCCCTGCTGTCATTTTCAATATAGCGTTTTTTAAAGTTCATACATATTTTAGGTTTTTGGTAACTTATACAGGAGAAGATCAGCATTGAAAAACTCTAAATACTGACAATGAGTTTTAAGCCTAGAGAACAAAAATTGTCCAATTTCATAGATAATAAGGAACCAAAGGCAAAGCATGGAAGCTGCAGTCGAATAATTTTACACATGTGCCTCCTCTACTATTTTACTACTGAGGGGCGTGTTTTATTACCACTAAACATGCATCAGTTATCTTCCACATGCACCTGCACAGGTATAATGAATTACTACAGTAGAATGAAATGTCTGGGAACTACTTGGCAGCATCTATAATGAACAATGAAATTTCGATCTTATATTCGGTGAACTTCCACTGTCTGTCCCTTTAGACAATGGACCCTAAACAGAAGGGGGAATGAACCACGAGAGACTATGGACTCTGGGAAACAAACTGAGGGCTTCAGAGGGGAGAGGGGTGGGGGATTGGGATGGGCCAGTGATGGGTATTAAGGAAGGTACATATTGCATGGAGCACTGGGTGTTATATGCAAATAATGAATCACGGAACACTACATCAAAATCTAAGGAAATACTGTATAGTGACTAACATATCATAATAAAAAATTGTTATTAGAAAAAAAGGTAAAAAAAAAAACAATACAGCTTTTCTGTTTCAAGAATAATCACAATTGAGAAAAAACTAACTTCCAATCCCTAAAGCAAAACACAGACCAAGTTCCATTTCACTCCCCTTTATTCACATTCTATGTGGGTTCTAAGCTATTTCCCTACCTCCTTTCCAGCTGAGCAGGGAGCCCGGGCTCGATCCCAGAACCCTGGGATCATAACCTGAACCAAAGGCACATGCTTAACTGGCTGAGCCAGCCAGGAGCCCCAGCCATGTTTTTCTTAAGCAAAAGGACACTTTCTCACAATGCCTTCACATGACTTCACATGGTACCAGACACCTGCATTTGCCTCTAGGAGGTTGTAGATGAAGGCAATTGCAAACTCTCACAGTGGTTTATCAAATACAATGACCTGCCTGGTGACAGTGAAACTCTTATGAGCCCACGAGAGGGTGCTGTGACACTCAGCTGTGGCTGGGCTGGCACAGAGAACCAAATCCATTTCCCTGCCTGATGTCTGTGAGGAACAGATGCCCCCATTGTGAATGAGACCCTGCCACTGAGCTGTCCGGAGATGGCCATCCTCACGGAGGATGAGGATAAAGGACAATGCCTGAGGAGAACTCATCTGTCTCTTTTATCTTTTCATATTTTTGACAGTGGACAAATCACTGCCTAGGAGTCCCCAACTACCTTAGTCTCATCTGTGAATGGCCAAGAGGTTTTACAAAACACTCAAGATTTTGACCTCACAAATGCCCACAACCACTTACCATAGGGATTCAATATTAAGCAAAGATACTGTTCCTTGGAAGAGAGGTCCTGCCCACTGTTGTTTCTCACTTATATGCTCATCTTCCTTACCTCATGGTAACATAACCACCTTGATTCCTGCTTCCGTCTTCAGGAAGGCTGAGGTGACTTGAAGGGCATTACCCTGACATCGTTCTTTCTTAGCAATAAGATGTGGACATTTCCCTAGTCCTACACACCCAAAGTTGAATCGGAATCAGGATTGAGGAGGCTGATGAGAGTTGAAGGTGTTTTCCTGTACACGGTGGTTTATTACCAATAAGGATGGGTCAGAGTCCTCGAAATTCCAGAACCTTTTCATTAATGCTTCCTACTCGTGAAAGATGATGTACATTGGTCTTTCCCTGTATAGTGTGGTGACTCAGAGAAAAGTGCTTAGCCTTTTCGTCAGACTTCCACGACCACTTTGGGGCTGGCTTCCATATTCACAAAGGATGATGTTAGGGCTAAGAGGGTTCCTGTACACTGTTATTTCTTACAGATAAGTGTATGGCATTTTTGTTACATTGCCAGAGCCACTTAGCGCTGGGCTTGCCGGCCTCCTGGGGACGAACCCTAACCCTAGGTCGGCCCCCGAGGGGCCCCTCCCAAGGGGCCCGGCGCCACAACGCCGGGGATTGTGGACACCCGAGCCCAGAGCCGGAGTCACCCTGCCACCCCCCAGCAACCTGGGCTGCTAGGGGCGCCGCCAGTCTTTCAGGGCGAGAGAACAGGCAGGGCCCTCCAAGCCCCCGGCGACCTTTGAAGCCCCCCGCGCCTAAACGCTTGGGCCTACACTCCCTCTCGCTAGTGCCCTCACCTCGGCCTGCCCCTCTGCCTGCTGCAGAGCTGGCGGAAGGGGCCTGCTGGAATCCTGGAGGCTAACACTTACCCTAGGTCGGCCCCCGAGAGGCCCCTCCCAAGGAGCCTGGCACCGCAATGCCAGGGGTTTGGGACCTCCGAGCCCCAGTGCTGGACTCACTCTGCCACCCCGCAATCACCCAGGGCGCTAGGGGCGTGGGAAGTCATTCAGGAAGGGAGAACGGGCAGGGCCCTCTGATCCCCCTGCGACCTTCGAAGGCCCCCCGCACAAAAACTCTGGCTTCCACGCTCCTGCTCGCCAGCGCCCTAACCTCGGCTCACCCCTCCGCTCGCTGAAGAGCTGGCGGATCGGGCCTGCTGGCTTCCTGGGGGCTAACCCTATCCCTAGGTCACCCCCAAGGGGCCCCTCCCAAGTGGCCTGGCGCCACATGCCAGGGATTGGGGACCCCAAGTCCCAGCGCCAGACGCACCCTGCCGCCCCGCTGCCACAAGGGGTGCTAGGGGCGTCGCCAGTCCTTCAGGGCGACAGAACGGGCAGGACCCTCTGAGCCACCTACGACCTTCGAAGGCACCCCGAGCCAAAGCCAAATGCTCTGGCCCACGCTCCCGCTCGCCAGCTACCTCACCTGGACCCACACCTCCATTCTCTGCACATGGGTGGAACGAGCCTGCCAGTCTCCTGGGGGCTAACCCTAACCCTAGGTCAGCCCCCGAGGGGCCCGTCCCAAGGGGCCTGGCGCCACAACGCCGGGTATTAGGGACCCCCGAGCCTCAGCACCGGAATCACCGTGCTGCCCCGCCGCCACCCGGGCCGCTAGGGGTGCTGCTGGTCATTCAGTGCAGGAGAATGGGCAGGGCCCTCCGAGCCCACGGCGACCTTCGAAGGACCCCCGCACCAAAACGCTTGGGCCCACGCTCCGGCTCGCCAGCGCCCTTACCTCGGCCCTCCCCCCCGCTCGCCACACAGCTGGCGGATCAGGCCTGGGGGCCTTCTGGGGGCTAACCCAAACCCTAGGTCTGCCCCCTAGTGGCCCCTCCCAAGGGGCCTGGCGCTGCAACGAGGGGGATTGGGGACTCCTGAGCCCCAGCGCCGGACTCACCATGCCCCCCACCGCCACCCGGGCCACAAGGGGCACCCCCGGTCATTCAGGGCAGGAGAACGGGCAGGACCCTCTGAGCCCCTGGTGACCTTCGAAGGCCCCTCGCTCCAAAACTTTGGGCCCACGTTCCCGCTCGCCAACGCCGTCATCTCAACCCGCCCCTCTGCTCACTGCACAGCTGGCAGATCGGGCCTACTGGCCTCCTGGGGTAACCCTAACCCTAGGTCGGCACCCAAGGGGGCCCTCTCAAGGGGTCTGGGGCCACAACGCTGGTAATTGGGGACCCCAGAGCCCTAGCGTCGGACTCAACCTGCCGCTCCGCCACCATCTGGGCTTCTAGGGGCGCCGCCGGTCATACAGGGTATGAGAACGGGCAGGGCCCTCCTAGCCCATGGTGACATTTGAAGGCGCCCCGCGCCAAAACGCTTGGGCCCATGCTCCCGCTCGCCAGCGCCCTCACCTGGGCCCGCACCTCCGCTCGCCGCACAGTGTGCGGATTGGGCCTGACGGTCTCCTTGGGGCTAACCCTAACCCTAGGGCCCCTCCCAAGGGTCCTGGTGCCACTAAGCCTGGGATCTGGGACTCCAAGCCCCAGAGCCAGACTCACCCTCCCACAACACTGCCACACGGGCCGCTAGGGGCGCCGCTGGTCATTCAGGGCGGTAGAAGGGACAGGGCCCTGGAGAAACAAGCCTCATTTGAAGCCTCCAGCGCCAAAATGCAGGGGCCCACAATCCCGCTCCCCAGCACCCTCACCTCGGCCCACCCCTCCGCTCGCCCCACAGCCATCATATCCGGACTGCCGGCCTCCTGGGGGCTAACCCTAACCCTAGGTCGGCCCCCGAAGGGCACTCCCAAAGGGCCTGGCACCGCGACGCCAGACATTGGGGACCCACAAGCCCCAGCGATGTACTCAACCTGCCCCTCTGCCGCCACCCGGGGCACTTGGGGCGCCGCCGGCCAATCAGGGTGGGGGAATGGGCACGGCCCTCCGAGCCCCCGGCGACATTCGTAGGTCCCCCATGCCAAAGCGCTGAGGCCCATGCTCCCGCTCTACAGCGCCCTCACCTTGGCCTGCCCCCCCTCTAGCCACACAGCTGGCAGATCCTGCCTCCCGGGCTCCTCGGGGCTAACCATAACCCTAGGTGGGCCCCAGAGTGGCCCCTCCCAAGAGGCTTGGTGCCGCAACGGCAGGGATTGGGGACCTGCAAGCCCCAGCGCCGGGCTCACCCTGCCGCCCCGCCGCCACGTGGGCCGCTAGGGGTGCCGCCGGGCATTCAGGGCGGGATAACCGGCAGGGCCCTCCGAGCCTCTGGTAAAATAAGAAGGCCCCCACGCCAAAACGCTGGGTACCACGCTACCGCTCGACTGCGCCCTACCACGGTCAATCCCTCCGCTCACTGCACAGCCGGCGGATCTGGACTGCGGCCTCCTGGGGGTTAACCTAACCCTAGGACAGTCCCCGAGGGGCCCCTCCCAAGGGGCCTGGCGCCGCAACGCTGGGGATTGGGGAAACCCAAGCACCAGTGCAGGACTGACCCTGCCACCCCGCTGCCACCCAGGGAGCTAAGGGCGTCGCCGGTCCTTAATGGCGGGAGAACGAGCAGGGCCCTCCGAGCCCCCTGCGACATTCGAAGGCCCACCGAGCCAAAATGTTGGGGCCCACGCTTCCTCTCGCCAGCGACCTCACCTTGGCCCACCCCTCCATTTGCCACGGAGCCGGTGGATCGAGCCTGCCAGCCTCCTGGGGGCTAACCCTAACCCTAGGTCGGCCTCCAAGGGGCCCCTCCCAAAGGGACTGCCGCCGAACGCCAGGGATTGGGGACCCCTGAGTCACAACGCTGGACTCACCGTTCCGCCCCACCCACACCCAGGCCACTAGGGTACCGCCGATCATTCAGGGCTGGAGAATGGGCAGGGCCCTCCCTGCCCCGGTGACCTTCGAAGGCCCCCAGCGCCAAAAGGCTGGGGCCCACTCTCCTGCTCGCCAGCGCCCTGATCTTCGACCGCGTCTCCATTCGCCCCAGACTGCGGATTGTGCCTACGGCCTCCAGAAGCTAACCTTTACCCTAGGTCGGCCCCCAAGGGGCCTCTCCCAAGGGGCCTCATGCTGCAACGTCTGGCATTGGAGACCCCCGAGCCTCAGCGCCAGACCCACCCTGCCGCCCCGCCACCACTCGGGCTGCTAGTGGAGCCGCCACTCATTCAGGGCAAGAGAATGGGCAGGGCCCTCTGAGTCCCCGGCGACATTCGAGGGCCCCCGGCGCCAAAACTTTGGGTACCACCTTCCAGCTCGCCAGTCCCTCACCATGGCCCGCCCCTCCGCTCACCGCACAGCTGGCGTATGGGGCCTGCTGGCCTCCTGGGGGCTAACCCTAACACTAGATTGGCCCCAGAGGGGGCCCTCACAAGGGGACTGGTGACCAAAGCCGGGGATTGGGGACACCCGAGCTGCAGTGCCGGACTCACCCTGCCGCCCCGTCGACATCGGCCCGCTGGGGCGTCACTGGTCATTTAGGGCGGGAGAACGGGCAGGGCCCTCCGAGCCTCTATCAATGTTCAAAGGCCTCCTGCGCCAAAACGCTGGATACCATACTCCTGCTCGCCAGCGCCCTCACCTCGTCCCACTCCTCCGCTCCCCGCACAGCAGGCGCATCGGTCCTGCTGGCCTACTGGGGTCTAACCCTAAGCCTAAACCCTAACACCTAACCTTAAACCCTAAAACTTAACCCCTAACCCTAACCCCTAACCCTACCCCTTCAGCTAACCCTACCCATAACCCGTAACCTAACCCTAAACCTAACCCTAACCCGTACCCTAACCCTAACCCTACCCGTACCCTAACCCTAAACCTAACCTGTACCCTAACCCTAACCGTAACCCTAAAACGTACTCTAACCCATACCCTAACCCTAACCCTAAACTGTACCCTAACCCATAACTTAAACCGTACCCTAAACCTAACCGTAACCCTAACAAGTACCCTAACCCATACCCTAACTTTAACCCTAAACCTTAAAACCTGACACTAACCCATGTCCTAACTGATACCATAACCCGTACCCTAACCCTACCCATAACCTAACCCTAACCCATACCCTAACCGTAACCCTAAACACTAAACTGTAACCCTTACCCTAACCCTAACCAGTACCCTTACCTTAACTTTAACCCATACCCTAACCCGTACCCTAACCCATAAACTAACCCGTACCCTATCACTAACCTGGACCCTAACCCATACCCTAACCCATACCTAACCCTAATCTGTACCCTAACCCGTACCCTAACCCATACCCTAACCCTAAACCGTACCCAATCCCAATCCCTAACGTGTTTCCTAACCCGTACCCTAACCCTAATCCGTACCCTATGCCGTACCCAAATCCGTACGCCAACACTTACTCTAAACCGTCCCCTAACCTGTACCCTAAACCGTACCCTAATGCGTACCCTAACCCATACCCTAAACCTAACCCATATCCTAAACCTAACCCGTACTCCAACCCTAACCCTAACCCTAAACCCGAACCCTAAACCCTAACCCGTACCCTAAACCCTAATCTGTACCCTAACCCATAACCTCTAACCTGTAACCCCAAAACCCAACCCTAACCCGTACCCTCTCCTTACCCTAACCCTAACCCCTACCCTCACCCATACCCTAACCGTAACCCATACCCTAACCTTAACCCATACCCTAACCTCAACCCATACCCTAATCTCTACCCTAACCCCAGGGATTGGGTACACCTGAGCCCCACCACGGGACTCATCCTGCCACCCCTCAGGAAACCATGCCCATTGGGGCGCCACAGAACATCCCATGCAAGAGAACTGGTAGGGCCCCCCTGAGCCCCCAGGGATCCTCGGTGGCCCCTACACCCCAACCCTGAGGCCCACACTCATCCCGCCCCACGCCTTCCCATCAGGTTGCCACCGAACTCGTCGCAGAGCCGGCAGATCAGGCCTGCCGGGTTCCTGGGGCCTACACCTGACCCTAGGTCGGCTGGGTAGGGCCCCTCCCCTGGGGCCCGGTGCCACAGCCCCAGGGACTGGGGACACCTGAGCCCCACTGAAGGATAAAGCCTGCCAGCCCGCGGGAAACTGTGCCCCTTGGGAGGCTGTAGAGCATTCAGGGCGGAAGAACCAGGAGGGCCCCCAGAGCCCCTGGCGAACTTCGGCGATCCCTAAACTCAACCGTGAAGCCCATGCTCACCCCACCCCGCACCTTCAACTCAGCCCAGGGCGGAGCTTGCCACATAGTGGGCAGATCTGGCCTGCGGGATTCCTGGGCCCCAACCCTAACCATAGTTCATCTGTGGAGGAGCCCCTCCCCAGGAGCCTGGAGCCGCAGCCGCGGGGATTCGGGACACCTGAGCCCCACAGCAGGACTCAGTTTGCCACCCTGCAGGAAACCGTGTGCCTTGGGAGGCCATAGAGCATTCAGGGCGGAGAACCAGGAGGGCCCTCCTGAGCCACCAGCGAACTTCGGTGGCCTCCCGCACCCCAACCCTGAGGCCCATGCTCACTCTCCCCACATCCTCACCTCAGCCCGTGTAGCTCGCCATACAGCCAACAGATCGGGCCTGCGGGGCTCCTGGGCCTATCCCTAGCCCTAGGTCTGCCGTGGGTTTGGGGGCCTCCCCAGGAGCCTTACACCACAGACCCGGGTAATTGGGATACCTGTGCCCCACCGCAGGACTCAGCTTGCCACCCGATAGGAAACCGTGCCCCTTGGGGCTCTACAGAGCCTACAGGGCACGAGAACTTGGGGAGGCCCCCGGAGCCCATCCCCATCCTTTGGCAGCCCCCCGTGCCCCAACCCTGAGGCCCATGCTCACCCTCCCCAATGGCCTCCTCTCAGCCCTCCACAGAGCTCGCCGCACAGCCTGCAGATTGTCCCTGCCGGGCTCCTGAACACTAACCCTTACCCAAGGTTGGCCACAGAGGGGCCCCTCCCCGGGGTCCTGGCACCCCACTCCAGCGGATTGGGGACACCCAAGACACACCGTAGGACTCAGCCTGCAACCCACAGTAAACTGTACCATTTTGGGGCACAACAGAGCATTCAAGGCAAGAGAATTGGGGCACCCCCTGAGAGCTCCTTCTGCTGAACCCCGACCTTTGTGGGCCCTTCCGGATGGAACCTCAGGCTCACACTCACCCGCCCTTGTACCCTCATCTCACTCGGCCTGGGAGTTCTCTGAGCACTGGGCAGTTCGGACCTGCAGTCTCTTGAGGCCTAACCTAACTCTGGGTCTTCTGCTGAGGGTCCCTCCCCGTTTGCCTGCCTCCAAGGCACCAGGCATTGGGCTCACCTCTGTACGACTAGAGGACTCACCCTGCCCCACAGGAGGAAACTGTCCATTTGGGGCTGAAGCAAGGATTCATAGGAAAATCGGAGGGCCCCCCTCAGCCCATCCCAGGCAACCCCCACTTTCAGAGATCTCCCCGGATCCAATTAGTAGCTTCACACTGACCTTTAAACTTGCTCTCCACGGAGATCTTTTGAAATTCTCCACACTTCCAACCGATGGCATCATCCAGCTTCAGTGCCTTACCCAGCTTTAGGTCTTGAGATGGATTAAAATGGGAAGTCATTTCAATGATGACGACATACTGGTGACCAAAAGATACATGCATAAATGCTTCATATCACTTGGCTTCAGGGAAATGGAAATCTAAACCCCTATAGATGCCCTACCACACGAGGCCGAATATCTAAAAATAAGAAGATATGAAACTACACATCTTGGAGAGGATGTGGAGAAACGGGAACCCTCTTACACCCCTGTAAGAATGCAGTGCGGTACAGCCACTCTTGAAAATGGTACAGAGTTTCCTCAAGAAGTTATAAATAAAGTTACCCTATGTCCCAGCAATTGCACTACGGGGTATCGACCCCAAAGAGACAGATGTAGTGAAGACGGGACACATGCACCCCAGTGTTCATAGCAGCAATGTCCATAATAGACAAACTGTGGAAGGAGTGCAGATGATCATGGACAGATGAATGGATAAAGAAGATGTGGATCATATATATATATAATGGAATATTACTCAGCCATCAGAAAGGATGAATACTTACCATCACACTGACCTGGGTGGAGCTGGAGGGTATTATGCTGAGTGGAATAAGTCAATGAAAGAAAGACAATGATCATATGCTTTCACTCCTATGTGGAATATCAGAAACAAGGAAGAAGACCATAGGGGAAGGAAGGGAAAATAGAATGGGAAGTCATCAGAGAGGGAGAAAACCCATGATGGACTCTTAACTATCGCAAGAAACTGATGATTGTTGGAGAAGTTGGGGGGGGGTAACTGGGTGAGTAGCATTAAGGAGGCCACATGATACAATGAGCACTGGGTGTTACACACGACTGAAAATTTATTTAAGACTACATCTGAAACTAATGGTGTACTGTAAGTTGGCTAATTGAATTTAAATTAAAGAACAAAAGACCTCGAATAAACAATCCTAAATATTTGTATGGATCCACTAAAGATTTCGAACAGACAGTGCAATGTGGAAAAGAAAAACAAAGCTGGAGGACTCACTATTTCAGATTTCAGGTTATACTACAAAGCTGCAGTCATCCTAACAAGACAGTACGGCACAAAAATAGAAACAGCGACCAAAGGAACAGGATACAAGTTCAGACAGAAACCGATAATTATGTGGTCCATGAATCTTCCACAAAGCAAGCAACGATATCAAAAGGGAAAAGGACAGTCTCTACAGCAAATGGTGTTGGGAAAACTAGACAGCTACGCACAAAAGAATGAAATTAGACTGCTTTCTTACACAATACAGACAAACACAAAACAGTTTCAAGACCTCAATATGAGACCTGAATCCATAAAAATCCTACAGGAGGGAAGACAGTAACTTCTTGACATGGACCATACCAACGTTTTTCTAGACTGTGTCCTGAGGCAAAGGAAATGAAAGCAAAAATAAACTATTGGGAATACAGCAAAATAAAAAGTTTCCACACAGCAGAAGAACAATGAAAACGTAAAAATCATAAGACAACCTACTCAAAGGGAGATGATATTTGCAAAGATCATATGCAATAAAGGAATAGTGTTCAAAACATATACAATTGATTCTACTCGACCCCCCAAAAAACAAATAATTCAGTTAAAAAATAGGCAGAAGACATGGACAGACATTTCTCCAAAGAAGAAATACAAATGGCCAAGAGTCCCGTGAAAAGATGTTCACCATCACCCATCATCAGGAAAATGTAAATCCAAAGGACAATGAGGTATTACATCAAACCTGTCAGAATGGCTAACATCAAAAGCACAACAAAGAGCAGGTGTTGGGAGGATGTGGATGAAGGGGAATCCTCGTGAACTGTGGGTGGGAATGCAAACTGTGGTGGCCACCGTGGAAAACAGTATGAAGTTTCCTCAAAAAATTAAATATAGAACTACCCTACGATCCAACAATCACACTACTCGTATTTACCCAAAGAATAGGAAAACAGTAAGTAAAAAGGATACGTGCACCCCTATGTTTCTTGCACTATTATTTACAATATCACAATATGGAAGCAACCCAAGTGTCTGTAGAAAAATTGACAAATGAGATGATAGATGTGTGTATTCACACACACACACACACACACACACACACACACACACACACACAATGGAGTATTACTCGGCTTGAAAAAGAATGAAACCTTGCCATTTGCAGCCACATGGATGGAGCTAGAGAGTATTATCCAAAATAAAATCAGTCAGTCAGAGAAAGACAAATCCCATATGATGTCACTCTAATGGGGAATTTAAAAAACAAACAAAAATAAATAACTAAAAGAGAAAAAGGAGACACACCAAAATACAAACTCTTTTCAATAGAGAACAAACGGATGGTTACCAGAGAGGAGGTGGATAGAGGGATGAGTGAAATAGATGAAGCGGATTAAGAGGACACTTTTCTTGATGACCACTTTGTAATATATATAATTACTGAATCACTCTACTGTACACCTGAAACGAATGTAACACTCTATGTTAGCTCTAATGGAATTAAAATAAATTTTAAAAAAAGATTTTTCTTTCAGAAACCTCTTTGAAAAAGCTTTTCCTGTGCAATGTGCAAAAGCCCTACTTGGGATTCACTCTACAATAATTATTCACTTAATGCCTAAAATTCAGATTTCACTGCGTTCTTACTGTGGATCCCAGCCCACGGGAGCCATGGTCCCTTTCTGTCCAGGTTCAGCACCTATGCATTCAAGACTGGAAGTAGAGACACATATCACTTCACAGTCCAGAAAGCTATTATTGTTTCTGTTTCAGTGTGAGAGAGTCACAGACTTTGGGACAGGTTTCAGAGCAGGTTTATTATGGATTCTGGATCTCTACTTCAATGTTCATTGCCTGGATCCATTTGGCTAATAGGTTCTCTGTGGATGGGCTTGCTTCCAAGCACATACATGGAAGATGAAACGGTCGGTGGGCTCGGTGCGGGACAGGAAGAAGACCAAAAGCAGACAAGGGTCCGACCCCTCCCCTGATCAAGGAACTGCTATGGGAGAGGGTACGGGAGGTAGAATCCATGCGAAACTCCAAGGTCACCAGCTGAACACAGGAGGCACAGGTCAAGGGATCTGGAGATGCAGGGGTTGAAGGCTGCTCTGAGCTACTTCTGGGAGGAAGGGAGGGAAGGAATGAGAAGGAGACACTGCCTGCCCCTGGCCCATGCCAGCTGCCCACCGCTCCGACACGCATCAGTCTATGAGCTGACACAGCCTGGGCTCAGGATGGGCTGGCTCAGGTCCCTCAATCCTCAGTGGGACAGCTGGCCCCAGGCCTCAGAGACATGCTGAGGGAGATGAGAGGGAAAGCTGCCCTGCCCAGGTCATCCCCTCCTTGAGCAGACAGCCCTTCAGAACTGCTAAACAAAAAAACCCCACTAACGGGGTTGAAAGACATGCCATGGATGAACTAAAGCATAGAGATATGTAAAATAGCATTCATTTTTAAGTTCAGAGCTGTCATCTCAGGAAGTGGGGAGAGCTTCCCTGAAGAAGACTGAGGGGAGTGCAGGCCATGCTGAAAAGGGAGACATGGCTCTCCTGATTTTGGACCTGCAGCCCCCTTCCAGGGCAGGGCATCATCCTCGCATCACAAGAGATCCATGGAAGTTTTCCATCAGGGCCAGATGTTTGTCTCGAGAAGGCTACCCTGTCATCGGACTGCACAGGGCACCAGGGACGAGGGCCAGATGGAGGACGGACAA
This sequence comes from Ursus americanus, assembly GCF_024610735.1. Lineage (NCBI taxonomy): Eukaryota > Metazoa > Chordata > Mammalia > Carnivora > Ursidae > Ursus > Ursus americanus. The sequence goes on from NW_028273672.1 coordinate 278,351, forward strand.
TACCCCGGAGGCCATGGGGCAAGAGCAGAGGCACATGACCTTGAAGATGATGATGAAAAGCAGGAGGTGGCAGCATGGAGCCGGCCCAAAAGTGCCATGGGAGCAGTGCCCACAGCTACACTGACTGGGTGCCTTCTGTGCCAGGTGTGGCTGACTTCAGTGGGCTCCAGACTAGTCCTGAGCACAAGTCTAGGAAGTGTGCACCACCCCGACCTCCTCTTCCCTTGCAGCTGCTAGGAATCACGGTCACAGACCCTGGTCAGCTTTCGGGGAAACCAAGCAGTGGCTCCCCCGCACGCTGCACCTCTGGTGGTGGTCCATTGCGACCCTCGTGCCTGGCCAGACACTGATGTCTACCTGTCTCCACACAAATCCACAGACAGGAGGGTGTCCCTGAATTCCACAGCACCTGATGAGACAGATCCACAGAACCCAACACCCAGTGGGTCACTAGGGACCTCACCTATGGTCATGGAGCTCACCATACCCTATTTCTGTCGCTTCCCACAGAAAGCCTGGTTCTGATACCCCACAATACCATACATCCTGGTTGCTGACCTGGGGTAATGCCATGAACCCACATGGCACCTTTCTTTAAGTAAAGGCTATGCCTACACCTCCTAGAAAATATTTAATGAAGTACAAGTCCATCAGGACTATGGTGTGAACGGTAGCACACAGCCTGCATGGTAGTAGTCAGTAATTCTAACGAGGGTTAACCCCACCCCCCGTCTCACAAAACCTTCCTCCATCCCCACTGAACTCATGGTCTGCCCTCAGAAAACCCTCCAGGAAACAAACCTTTCATCTGAATGCTCTTTTCACCTTCTGCTTCAAATCTTGTCCAACCACAATGATATGAAATTAGAAATCAGTCTCAAGAAAAAAATGGGACAGTCAAAAATAGGTGGAGATTTTTGGGGCCTGGGTGGCTCAGTCGTTAAGGATGTGCTTTCAGCTCAGGTCTTGACCCCGGATCCTGGGATCTAGCCCCAAATCAGGCTCCTTGCTCAGTGGGAAGCCTGCTTCTCCCTCTCCCACCCCCCTGCTTGTGTTCCCTCTCTCGCTGTCTCACTCTCTGTCAGATACTAAAATAATCTTAAAAAATATGTGGAGATTTAAAAACATGCTACTGAACATCCAACAGTCAAAGAAGAAATCAAAAAACTTTTAGAAGTACCTGGTCACTGATGAAAAAGACAACCTACAAAAACTTATGGGATGCAGCAAAAGTAGCTTTATGGGGGACATTCATAGAAATTAAAGTCTTCATCAATCCATGAAAATGCTCTCCAATAAACAACCTGCTTTATGTGGTAAATAAGTAGAAAAAAAAAACAACAAACAAAGCCCCAAATTAGTAGAAATAAGGAAATAACAAAAAGGAATGCATTAATAAATCCAACGGAGACTAAAAAGACAAAAAAAAAAAAAAACAATGAAAATGAGAGCAGCCTTTTTTGGAAAGATAAACAAAACTGACAAACTTAGCTAGACTCACCAAGAAAGACAGAGGACTCGAATACAATCAGGAAAATAAGATAATGGATTCCTGTCTCATATCAAAATCAAAAGAACTCTTCAACCTTGGACACAACAACTTCTTGCAAGCCACGTCTCTAAAGGCACAGGAAATAAAAGCAAAAAATGAACTATTGGCACTTCATCAGGATAAAAGGCTTCTGCTTGGCAAAGCAAATGATCAAAAAACAAAAAGGCAACCTATGGAATTGAAGAAGATATCTGCAAATGATATTACAGATAAAGGGTTGGTATCCAAGATCTATAAAGAACTCCTCAAACTCGACATCAAAAAAATGGGCAGAAGACACAAAGAGATACTTCTCCAGAGAAGACATACAAATGGCCAACAGACACATGAAAAAATGCTCCACATCACTTGCCATCAGGCAAATACAAATCAAAATGACAATGAGATACCACCTTACACCAGTTAGAAATGTTAAAATTAACAAGGCAGGGGGCACCTGGGTGGCACAGAGGTTAAGCCTCTGCCTTCGGCTAAGGGCGTGATCCTGGCATTATGGGATCAAACCCCACATCAGGCTCCTCCGTTATGAGCCTGCTTCTTCCTCTCCCACTCCCCTGTTTGTGTTCCCTCTCTCGCTGGATGTCTCTATCTCTGTGGAATGAATAAATAAAATCTTGAAAAAAAATTAACAAGACAGAAATAAAAAAAAGTCAGAGAGTATGTGAAGAAAGGGGAGCCCTCTTACACTACTCGTGAGAATTCAAGCTGGTACAGCCACTTTTGAAAACAATATGGAGGTTCCTCAAGACGTTAAAAACAGAGCTATCCTAAGACCCACCAATTGAACTACTGGGTATTTACCCCATAGACACAGAGTAATGAAAAGAAGGGGCACCTGTATCCCAATGTACATAGCAGTAATGTCCATAATAGCCTAACTGTGGAAGGAGCCAAGATGTCCTTCAGCAGATGATTGGAGAAAGAAGATGTGGTTCATCTATACAATGGAATATTACTCAGTCATCAGAAAGGATGAATACCCCCCATTTGCACCAACGTTGATGGACCAGGAGGGGATTATGCTAAGTGAAATTAAGTCAAGCAGAGAAAGACAATTATCATATGGTTTCACTCCTATGTGGAACGGAAGGAGTAGCATGGAGGACATTAGAAGAAGGAAGGGAAAAGTGAAGGGGGGGAATGAGAGGGGGAGATGAACCATGAGAGACTATTGACACTGGGAAACAAACTGAAGGTTGCAGAAAGGGAGGGGTAGGGTAATGGGTTAACCTGGTGATGGGTATTAAGGAGGGCACCTGTTGGGGCCCCTGGGTGGCACAGCGGTTAAGCGTCTGACTTTGGCTCAGGGCGTGATCCCGGCATTATGGGATCGAGCCCCACAACAGGCTCCTCCGCTGTGAGCCTGCTTCTTCCTCTCCCACTCCCCCTGCTTGTGTTCCCTCTCTCGCTGGCAGTCTCTATATCTGTTGAATAAATAAATAAATTCTTTTTTTAAAAAAGGAGGGCATGTGTCATAATGAGCACTTGGTGTTATATGCAAACAATGAATCATGGAACACTACATCAAAAACAAATGAAGTACTGTAGGGTGACATCATTTTAAAAAAAGAAAGATATGAAATCCATACAGGAAAACTGTCACTATTTGCAAATGACATGAAATCCCGACTGATTCCACAAAAAAAAAAAAAAAACTGTTAGAATAAACAAATTCAAGAAAGCTGCAGGATATAAAGTCAATATGCAGAGACCTGTTGTCTTTATGTATTTTCAAATTTTATTTATTTATTTGACAGGAAGAGAAAAAGCACGAGCAGGGGGAGTGTGAGAAAGAAGGAGAAACAGACCCTCTGTAAGCGGGGAGCCCAACACGGGGCTCGAACCCAGAACTCTGGGTTCATGACCTGAGCTGAAGGCAGACGCTTCACCTATGGGGCCACCCAGATGACCCAACTTCTTGCATTTCTGTATACTGATGACACACTTTCGCAAAGAGAAATTAAAAAAGCAATGCCATTTACAATTGCATCAAAAAAAATTTAGGAATAAAAGCAACCAAGAATGAGAAAGACATAGTACACTCAACACATGGCAGAAAAGAAATGAAAAACATGTGTGTCGAGGGGGGCAGGATGTATGGGTCAAAGATTTGGAAGGCAACACAAACAAATGGAAGCATACGCCATGCTCCTTAACTGGAAGAGTTAATTATGTGAACATGTCCATCGTACCCAAAGCAATTGACACATGTGATGAAATCCCTATCTGAATTCCAGTGGCATTATTCGAGCAAATAGAAAACAGTCCTCAAACTTGTATGGAATCATAAAACACCCCAAATACCCAAAGCAACGTGAAGAAAGAAAGGTGCAGACAACACACTGTGGATTTCAAGCTAGATTACAAAGCTGTCGTCATCAAAACAGGATGGTACTGGCAGAAACACAGACACCAGGTCAGTGGAACAGAACAGAAAGCTCAGAAACTTACCCACACGTAGATGATCCTAACTTACGACACAGCAGCAGAAGATATGCCATGAGGGAAGGACTGTCTCTTCAGTGAGCGGTAACAGGCAAACTGGACACTAAATGCAGAAGAATATAACTGGGTCACTTTCTTACACCACACACAAAATTTTTAATGGATGAATGATATGAACGTAAGACCTGAATCCGTAAACCTCCAAGAAGACACAGGTACTAAGTCTCTCGACATTGGTTTTGGCAAAGAGTCTTCAGATTGGACACCAAATGCAAAGGCAACAAAAGCAAAAATAAACAGGTGGAACAACTTCAACTGAAATCTTCCACACGGAAAAAGAAACCAGCAAAAACTTACAAGGCCACAGACCCAATAAGAAAAAAAATATCTGCGAATCATATGTGTGAGAAGAGGCTAACATCCAAAATACACACAACACTCATACAAATCAAAACAAACAAACAAAAAAAACTGTATAAAAAATGTGGGGAATATGTGAATAGATACTTTCCAAAGACAGCTCACAGGTGCCAACAGACAGAAAAAGTTGTTCGACATCACTAAATATCGTCAGGGAAACATCAGTCAAACCCACAACTGTTTATTCCCTCACAAGTGTTGGAACACCTATTGTCCCAGAGACAGACACCAGGTGGGGTCAAGGGTGTGCAGACGAGAGGACTCTGAGCATTGTTGGTGGGAATGGAAATTGGTGCAGCCACTGTGACAAACGGTATGGAGGTTCCTGAAAAAATTAATGCAACTACCCCATGACCCAGTAATGGCTCTACTGAGTATTGATTCGGAGAACACAAAAATACTGCCTCAAAAAGACAGATGCACTCCCACGTTCACTGCAGCATTATTCACAAGAACCAGACATGGAAACACAGACCTTGGGGGCCTTATGCCAAGTAACTCATACACAGAAAGACCAATACCAGATGCTCTCATGTACATTCCACGAGGAATAAACAAATACTGAACACATAGACACTGAGAGCAGATTGGTAGGTGCCAGATTCGGGGATGGGGTGGTAGAAACGGGTGAAGGTGGTCAAAGTCTCAATGTTGAAGTGAGAAAATCCGACAGTCATGAAATGTTCTGTCCAGCATGGAGTCTAAAACTAACCCTGAAGCATCGGGTATAGGTTTCCCTGCTCTTTGAAAGTACAGGGCTTCTGAGAAACCTTGCACAGCAGAAATGGTGTCAAGAAGGAATGGCCATTAATTTACACGGAACAATTAGACAGTGTGCTCAGACTCCAAAATTCCTTCTCTTTGGCTTTTCTTAGGCCTCAGGACACAAGTTTCTAAGGGAGGCCCAGCATAAATGAAGATAAAGCACAGCAGAGGCTCACAGACACCATTCAAAGTGCTGGTGGCTGGATGTGGATAGCTGTTCCCAGCGGAAGGAGCTGGTTGGGGTGCACGCTGCCTCTGTTGTGCTTCTCCCCAAAACAGATGCTGAACGCGATTCTCACTGTTCACCTTTTTGCATAAGAGGGAAAGCCTCTTCAGGTGTCTTCCTCTTACTGAAGCTGGGTAATAACATAGTTCTTTCAAGAAAGCCCAGTGTCTTACTGTGAACGCTTAAAAAGTGGGGGATAATTGTACTTAAGCAATGCTGAGGGAGGAGATGTGAAAGGTTCTCCCAGACACAAATATCAGCAGACCCACCGGGAAAGGCACCTTCCTCAGGATGCGGAACACAGACTACCTCCTATCCCCAGAAACACTCTCCTTCCCCTCGATCAGGACAACCCACAACAGCTGGGAGTTACCCCAACGCCTCCGTTCTCCTGCTCCTAATAGCTAACCCATCAGCAAATCCTGTGAGCTCCATCTTCAAAATGGACCCAGAATAGGTCTAACCACTCCATCCAAGGCCACCTGTCTGGTCCACAGTGCCTGAGTTCCTGGAAAAGCCTCGTCATTGACCTGCCTTGCCGTCTTCAACCCTCTGTCATCTGTTCTCAACACTGTAGCCAGGATGGCCTAGTGAAACAGGGTCTCATGGGGTTATAGCCCTGGAATGGCTTTCTGTCACCTCTCTGAGCTCATGTCCTAAGCTGTCTCCTGTGGCCACAGGGCCTTCTTGCTGCTCCTGGACATACCTGGAAATCTCCTGCCCCAGAGCCATTGCACATGCTTTCCCTTTTGTTCAGAATGCTCTTGATGTGTTCTCACTCACCTTCGGAGAAGTCTGAATTGGAGTGACAGGGACAGAAGATGAGGCTGTGTGTGTTGGGTGAGGCTGGTGGCCCAGAAGAAGGTTCTCTGCCAGCTCTCCGCCTGTGCCTCCCTTGTCCTCAGCCAGGAACTTGCACACAGCCCTCACCTGTCACAAGTCTCACCCAGGAGACCCACAGCCACCCCTGGAGCCCACCCTGCCCACACCCTGCTGCAGAATGCATTCAGCTCTCATCTGGGACCCCTGTCAGCTTTACCCAGACCTGGAACTCCCCTGTCTCCTCCAATGCTCCCGGATTCCCCCTCTTCTTCCAAAATCACACTGGCGCAAGGCTTTCATGAGAAAGATATAATGCTAACTAATGAAAGGTTCACACCTACTTTCCCCTTCTGTTGCCTTTCTCTCCACCTTCTTTCCTACCTGTGCAAACTGTAACATATCAGTGGAACATGAAGATGCTCTGAGACCTGAATCTTTCATTGCAGCTTTCTGAGGACTCCTTATGTGATAAGAAACTAGTGTATCCTACAACAGGGTGTTTTACATCTATCCTCTATAGAATAGTACAGCCCAAATCACTACAATTTTACCTCACTCTTCATGAAGCAGAACACTTTTTCCTTTCTTCTTTTACTTAAATTCCAGTTAGTTCACATGCCATGGAATATTCGCTTCAGGGGTAGGATTTAGTGATTCCTCACCTGCATACAGTACCTGGTGCTCATCACAAGTACCCTCCTTAATACCCCTCACCCATTTAACTCTTCCCCCCACACCCCTGTCCTGCAGCAACGCTCAGTTTGTTCTCCAACGTTGAGTCTATTTCCTTGTTTGCCTCTCTCATCACCCCAACACTCTGTTCATCTGTTTTCTTTCTGAAATTCCACAAGCATGAGAGGATAGGATATTAGTCTTTCCTCACTGATTTTGCTTAGCTTAATACACTCTATGTCCATCCACATCCTTGCAAGTGGTAAGATTTCATTCTTTTTGAAGCTGGGTCATATTCCATTATATATAGGTATCCCACATCTGCTTGATCCATTCATCAGTGCATGGACTTTGGGATTCTCTCCATAATTTGGCTACTGTGGACATTGCTGCTCTAAACATCATGGTGCATGGACCCCCTTTGAATCCACATTTTTGTATCCTTTGGGTAAATACCTAGGAGAGCAATAGCTGGATCATGGGGTTGTTCAATGTTTAACTTTTTGAGGAACCCCCACACTGTTTCCTAGACTGGCTGCACCACTTTGCATTCCCACCAACAGGATGGGAGGGTTCCCCTTCAAGCAGAACATTATCTGCTGGCAATTTCATAAGAGGAAACAAAACCTCTGGGAGATGCACCCAGGGTTAGGCAAGCAGTTGCAGAATTCACCCCAAGGCTCCTGATGCCAAGCCCCTTGAAGCCACCAGCATGCCACTCTCCGAAAGAATTCCCAGACTCTCCTTCTGACTCCACCACCAAAGAAACTACAGAGAGAATATGGCACCTCAAAATATCGAGATAATACTTTTAGTAAAACTAGAAAGTCAAGCTCAACTTTTAAACAGGAACAGGCCGCTTTGGATAATTTTGAATTTTCCCTCCACCCTAATTTTAACTCTTCTGATGAATAAACTAATCAATGATGAAACATCACCTTTGTCAAATGACATCACCCAAGTCTGTATCAGATGATAAAAGCCACCTAACTCTAGATGCTGACCACTCAACCATATCTAAGGCATAATTGAATAAACAGTGTTACAGGAAGGAACAAATTAGATGTTACAAACAGGCACAGAGTGAATCTCACCTTCCCTTTCTAATAAAAGAGGGTTCCTAGGAAACAGATGGTCAAAATACATTTGTAAGCAATAAATGGACAGAGAAATTGTGATCCCCTGCAATGTTCTACCTCCAGGGAAACTAAGTAATTCTTGCACCAAACCCAGAATGCTGACAGCTACTTCAATTTTACTTTGTGGCTCAACTAGAGAAAAGAGAAAAGCCCAGGAGGTTTGGTATAATGAGAGGTTTTACCTCCAGCCCTGACATAGATAGGACATTTTGCCAAACATACCTGTGCTTTCTCTGAACACTGGCGTCCTGTGACAATCTGCCTCGCTGACTCTGATGCTGACTTTCAAAACCTCGGGTGTCTAGGAGCCAGAGCAGAGAAGTGTTCTCAGCTGTGGAGAAGAAGGCACCTATGACCTAAAGCCTGCACACCTGCTTCGGTTTCTGGGCGAAGGGGCAACACATACTTGTTGTTTAGCAGTAATTATCTTCATTCTCAACAGACCAATGACCTTGCCTTTTCTGGAAAGCAGACTTACTCTTCTAAAGAAACCCTCAATTCGTCTATTCCCAATGCAACTAGAGTGGGGTCTGGTTTACGCCCGCCTCCAGGCCCCCACCTGGAGGATTTTCCTGCATGCTTCTAATAGCCAATTACCACTAACCTTGGGGCACAGGGGGCATAATGCTAAGTTGGGGGACGGCTCTGGGGCTTGCTACTGCCACACCTGTGCCTGGGGGACCAGGGCACACCCTGCTGAACTCGGGTTAATGCCCAAGAGGCATCACCTGCACTGTGTCAGAGAACTGAAGGTGGGGATTGTGTGAGGTCCTTTCCCGCACTCTTCCAGGGGAACAGGGGAAACCCTGAAATTCTGCAACCCATCCCACAAAAGCTCAGGTGAGCGGGCGCCCTATAGTTCACGGGGATGGAGAATAAGGCCAGTTGAGGACATGGGGCAGAAGAGACTTTAAAAGGAAAAGGAAAACTCACCTGAGTCCACACAATGAACCCTCTCCACGTTCCCTTCCAGAACCCTGCCTCCCACCTGGGGCGCACCCTGACCCGGACCCACACCCCAGTGCATGCTGCTCACTCACCAGCAGGGATCTCCACAGGGCAACTCTCTCTCTCTCAGTGCCCCTTCTGCCCCAGGTCTGCAACCCACTGCAAATCTGGGACCGCCCACAGTGATGTAGCTCCACCCCCAAGTGGTGAATTGTCTGGGAGGGCTGTGCCTGAGCTCCTTGGATGCTGGGCAACCCGCCCTCAAGCCCCTGGAACCCTGAAAGTGCAGGGGGCCCAAGAGGAGCCTCCTCTACCCAACACCAGGCACAGGCATGGGTGGGCTCGTGGGCTGGGGCCTCCACACACACCTGGCCCATTCCAGGGACCCCTCTAGCTGCAGACCACCCTCAGAGTCCTGCCCCTTCCCTTTCTGCACCAGCCCTCCCTGCTGGGGTGTGCCTGGTTCTGGGCAAGGTCAGTGACTCTCAGACCCTCCAAGACTTGGGCTTTAGGAAATGCAATGATTTCATGCATTTTCAGTATATACATGTCAGTATGACTTTAATATTATGGGAGCCAAAGAGGTTCTTTATTTTGTCTTATCTTTATGTTGGCATTTTTGGTTATTGTTTTCTTCTCGAAGCAGATGTACAACATGTGCTTGGGGCAGAAATAGGGCCCATGCTTTGAGGTGTTGCCCAGTCATTTTGAGCCGGGTAAAATGTTAAAGGATAGCTTCCCTGGGAGCCCAGGATCAGGGCCCACAGATGATATAAGATAAAAATTACTTTCATCATTATAATTACTCCTAAATGGAGGAATATGAGACAAAAGCACCTTTCCCAAGAGTACCAAGAAATCAAAATGTTGTCCACAGAAGGCTGCCTGCTCCATGGTCAGCACAGGTGACAGAGTGTTCACAGTCTCTGGACTCCTGCCCTTCTCCTGCCCAAATCTCTGAAGCACACAGACCACTTAAAATCAGAATTGTAGAACTGCTAGACACCTTAGAGATGTCTGGCACCATTCCCTTGGACTGCAGAATAAAACACAGTAGCTCATTGTCACAAACTAATTTCAACATGAAGTGCCCCCTGGATGCACTAAGTTCTTTCTCTGCAAATGTTGACTAATGTAAGTCACAGTCATACCATATAAACACTATGATGGCTGGGAAGTCATCGTAGGTAAGGGAATATTTTAGCCATGTTTATAAGCATTGGCTCACTTTGTAGAAGAGGCTGAGCTGAGTGTTTTTAAATACTATTTCAGACCAGTTTTACAGCACGGTTTGAACATACCAGAGCCTGAATCGACTAAAAATGATAGTTGGTTTCTGTAACTTTAATACCAGGAAAATATTATACTGTCTGTATTCCTAAGGATCTTTGAGTATCTTACCCAGAGGTCCTCCACTGAGATAATGATCTTAATGATCACCATGGGCAGAGGTGAAAAGGCCCGCTGAATTCGTTCCAGTTGTCCACATGACAAGAAAATCCTGATACTTGATAGGTTTCCAGATCGAGAAGACCAGAGATAAGAGGGAAATAGTACCCTGTATGGAACAACAAGGGATTTGGAGTCAATTTGGGGATCCCACTTAGGTTTCTGACACTAAAATCCGCTGTGACTCATATCATCTGAGTCCCTGTCTAACCACCTGAAAATGTGCCTAAAAATATCTACACCCTAGTTGAGAAGTTTAAGAGGCAGAATGCTACAAAGAGCCAATATGATGTCTCTCAGGAACAGGTGCTCAGGAAGCCATAATTGCTATTGGGTCTATTTCTTTTCCAGAAGAAAGAACACATGTTGAATCCATATTCCTAATAGATGACTCACCAGATGATTTTCAAACCTGAAGGAAGGCCAAGAAGTCACTCTTGTGTCATAGTTCACTCAGAAATCATGTTGTTGGACTGGTGAGGACGATACGATAGCAACGTCATCACTAAGAGTGGGGAGCTTCTAATTTCCATACGGCCATGTTGACCCCCTTAGCTCAGAGCCACCAGAAAGGGCAGCTGGGGAGGGGGCACCGCCATCACTATGAGTGGGGAGCTTCCCATTTCCATATGACAATGTTGACCCCTTAGCTCAGGGCCACCAGAAAGGACAGCTGAGGGGGACCACAGGCCAAGGCTGCCAGGTGTGGCTGGGGCAGGCAGAACTCTGACTTAAGGCTCAACTCCTGTCTAGGTTATTATAATGCTCTTCACAAAGAAAGTGCCATTGTGCGTGAGCCCTCATGTAGAAAAGGTTCAGAATTTCCATTGAGATTCCCTCCCTCACCTTTAGGATATGTAGCAAAGTTCCATTTAATTTTTAAACATTGAAGGACTTCCTGGTTTTCTTTTTCCTATGACTGTGGCTCAATTCCCCTGTGGTCTAAGAATAGAATCTAGTTAATTTCAGGGTTTAACATTTGTAGACTTGATTCGTGGCCCCACCTATCATCTATTTGGGTAAAGAGACTATGACCACTTGAAAATAATGTATTCTGCACTTATTATGGAATGTTCCCTATATGTCCATTAGGTCACATTTTACCAATGTTTTGTCTGCTTTTTCTGTCAGATATTGAGAAAGGTATATTAAAATCTTCAAACAATGCTGCTCTACTCAACGTTGCATTGGAGAATTTACCAGTGTTAGAAGGCAAGAGAAACAAAAAGTATAAGAATTGAGGGGATAATTGTGACTATTCAAAGATAATACGATTGTGTACATAGAAAATCCAAAACAGTGTATAAATACCCTATTATAATTAAAAATGCAATTTATAAATTTGTGATGGATTGTGTTTCCCATTGGACAGTTTCTGAAAGAAAACGTAGAACCTGTCAATCTTGGGGCAGGACATAGGGTGCACTAACCATTTAAAAGAATTCAGTGGGACTTCATAAAAATGTGACATTTCTCCTTATCTTATGACCATAAGAAAATGAAAAAGTGAACCACAGGCTGGGAAGTAAGATTTGCAATACACACACTGACAAAGACTTGTCAATAAGAATTCCTGCTCATCAACCATAAAAAGTCTATTTATAAAGGAATACTTCACAAAAGATTGACTGATGGCCAATAAGAACAGGAAAGGGTGCTCTACAGTATTATTTTCAGGAGCAGCAAGGCCTTTCCTAAAATGAAAACATACACACAAATCAGTATTCCCTAGATGGATGACGTCCTTATTTCTGAAGACAGCTTGAAGAACAGACTAGCATCAATGTAAAGTGATGGAATTCCTGACACTCAGAGGATGGACAATTGACCTCAAACTACAGTACAATTTCTAGGCATCATTCGGTCCTCTGAAGGCAGACAACTACCACACCCCTTCCTACACCGCACAGGTTGCTTCCCAACACCTACCATAAAAGAAGAACATGAGAAATAGATAGGACTAGTAGGAAATAGCAAAAATCACATGTGGGGATTATCCTGAAACACATTGAACACATAACTAGTGTAAGGAAGTGTAGGGAACTGACAAGGACAGAGACTCAAGAGGTACTTCTTTGGGAAATGCCCTCTGAAATCGTCACACCTTGCTACCAGCAAATGAGGGCTGTGAGCATACCCTAGGGTTTGCTCACAAGGGTCTGCAACACCATCGCTGAGGACTGAAACTCTTCAAGACCTCAAAGCTTGCCTGATTGACTATTGGACTAAGAGATTCCCATGTTCTGAAAACAGATACCAACTCATTGAAAGGTTCATCTGGGCTCTCTCGGAGGCCCTACAAGAAGCTGAACCATTCACTGAAAATCAATTACACACACACACAAACACACACACACACACACACACACACACACACACACACACACACACACACTCCTGTCATTTCAGCAATTACTTAAACATTCAAGGTTCTTCCTACCTTTCCTTTTTCACATTGATATTTATACTCACATGAAATGTCATCATTTCTAATGAACACTGATGTCAAAATAGAGATCCATTGACACAATATTCACAAAATGGAACTTCCCTGCTGTCATTTTCAATATAGCGTTTTTTAAATTTCATACATATTTTAGGTTTTTGGTAACTTATACAGGAGAAGATCAGCATTGAAAAACTCTGAATACTGACAATGAGTTTTAAGCCTAGAGAACAAAAATTGTCCAATTTCATAGATAATAAGGAACCAAAGGGAAAGCATGGACGCTGTAGTCGAATAATTTTACACATGTGCATCCTCTATTATTCTACTACTGAGGGGCGTGTTTTATTACCACTAAACATGCATCAATTGTCTTCCACGTGCACCTGCACAGGTATAATGAATTACTACAGTAGAATGAAATGACTGGGAACTACTTAGCGGCATCTATAATGAACAACGAAATTTCGATCTTATATTCGGTGAACTTCCACTGTCTGTCCCTTTAGACAATGGACCCTAAACAGAAGGGGGAATGAACCACGAGAGACTATGGACTCTGGGAAACAAACTGAGGGCTTCAGAGGGGAGAGGGGTGGGGGATTGGGATGGGCCAGTGATGGGTATTAAGGAAGGTACATATTGCATGGAGCACTGGGTGTTATATGCAAATAATGAATCATGGAACACTACATCAAAAACTAAGGAAATACTGTATAGTGACTACCATATCATAATAAAAAATTATTATTAGAAAAAAATTAAAGGTAAAAAAAAACCAATACAGCTTCTCTGTTTCAAGAACCATCACAATTGAGAAAAAACTAACTTCCAATCCCTAAAGCAAAACACAGACCAAATTCCATTTCACTCCCCTTTATTCACATTCTCTGTGGGTTCTAAGCTATTTCCCTAACTCCTTTCCTGCTGAACAGGGAGCCTCGCCTCGATCCCAGAACCCTGGGATTATAACCTGAGCCAAAGGCACATGCTTAACTGGCTGAGCCAGCCAGGAGCCCCAGCCATGTTTTTCTTAACCAAAAGGACAATTTCTCACAATGCCTTCACATGACTTCACATGGTACCAGACACCTGCATTTGCCTCTAGGAGGTTGCAGATGAAGGCGATTGCAAACTCTCACAGTGGTTTATCAAATACAATGACCTGCCTGGTGACAGTGAAACTCTTATGAGCCCACGAGAGGGTGCTGTGACACTCAGCTGTGGCTGGGCTGGCACAGAGAACCAAATCCATTTCCCTGCCTGATGTCTGTGAGGAACAGATGCCCCCACTGTGAATGAGACCCTGCCACTGAGCTGTCCAGAGATGGCCATCCTCACGGAGGATGAGGATAAAGGACAATGCCTGAGGAGACCTCATCTGTCTCTTTTATCTTTTCATATTTTTGACAGTGGACAAATCACTGCCTAGGAGTCCCCAACTACCTTAGTCTCATCTGTGAATGGCCAAGAGGTTTTACAAAACACTCAAGATTTTGACCTCACAAATGCCCACAACCACTTACCATAGGGATTGAACATTAAGCAAAGATACTGTTCCTTGGAAGAGAGGTCCTGCCCACTGTTGTTTCTCACTTATATGCTCATCTTCCTTACCTCATGGTAACATAACCACCTTGATTCCTGCTTCCGTCTTCAGGAAGGCTGAGGTGACTTGAAGGGCATTACCCTGACATCGTTCTTTCTTAGCAATAAGATGTGGACATTTCCCTAGTCCTACACACCCAAAGTTGAATCAGAATCAGGATTGAGGAGGCTGATGAGAGTTGAAGGTGTTTTCCTGTACACGGTGGTTTATTACCAATAAGGATGGGTCAGAGTCCTCGAAATTCCAGAACCTTTTCATTAATGCTTCCTACTCGTGAAAGATGATGTACATTGGTCTTTCCCTGTACAGTGTGGTGACTCAGAGAAAAGTGCTTAGCCCTTTCGTCAGACTTCCACGACCACTTTGGGGCTGGCTTCCATATTCACAAAGGATGATGTTAGGGCTAAGAGGGTTCCTGTACACTGTTATTTCTTACAGATAAGTGTATGGCATTTTTGTTACATTGCCAGAGCCACTTATCGCAGTGCTTGCCGGCCTCCTGGGGCTGAACCCTAAGCCTTGGTCGGCCCCCGAGGGGCCCTTCCCAAAGGGCCTGGTGCCACAACGCCGGGGATTGGGGCCCCCGAGCCCAGCGCTGGAGTCACCCTGCCGCCCCACAGCAACCCGGGCTGCTAGGGGCACCGACAGTCTTTCAGGGCGAGAGAACGGGCAGGGCCCTCCAAGCCCCCGGCGACTTTTGAAGGCCCCCCACGCCAAAACGCTTGGGCCCACACTCCCTCTCGCCAGTGCCCTCACCTCGGCCTGCCCCTCCGCCTGCTGCAGAGCTGGCGGAAGGGGCCTGCTGGAGTCCTGGGGGCTAACACTTACCCTCGGTCGGCCCCCAAGGGGCCCCTCCCAAGGAGCCTGGCACCGCAATGCTGGGGACTTGGGACCCCCGAGCCCCAGGGCTGGACTCACTCTGCCAACCCGCAAGCACCCAGGGTGCTAGGGGCGTTGCCAGTCATTCAGGAAGAGAGAACGGGCAGGGCCCTCTGATCCCCCTGCGACCTTCGAAGGCCCCCCGCGCAAAACTCTGGCTCCCACGCTCCTGTTCGCCTGCTCCCTAATCTCGGCCCACCCCTCCGCTCGCTGCAGAGTTGGCGGATCCGGCCTGCTGGCTTCCTGGGGGCTAACCCTATCCCTAGGTCACCCCCAAGGGGCCCCTCCCAAGTGGCCTGGCACCACATGCCAGGGATTGGGGACCCCCAAGTCCCAGCGCCGGACGCACCCTGCTGCCCCGCTGCCACATGGGGAGCTAGGGGTGTCGCCAGTCCTTCAGGGCTACAGAACAGGCAGGACCCACCGAGCCACGTGCGACCTTCGAAGGCACCCCGATCCAAAGCCAAATGCTCTGGCCCACGGTCCCGATCGCCAGCTACCTCACCTCGACCCAAACCTCCATTCACTGCACATGGGCGGAATGAGCGTGCCAGTCTCCTGGGGGCTAACCCAAACCCTAGGTCAGCCCCCGAGGGGCACGTCCCAAGGGGCCTGGCGCCACAACGCCAGGTATTAGGGACCACCGAGCCCCAGCGCCGGACTCACCCTGCTGCCCCGCCGCCACCCGGGATGCTTGGGGTGCCCCTGGTCATTCAGTGCGGGAGAACGGGCAGGGCCCTCCGAGCCCACGGCGACCTTCGAAGGCCCCCCCATGAAAAACGCTTGAGCCCACGCTCCCGCTCCTCAGCGCCCTCACCTTGGCTCGCTCCTCCACTCGCTGCAGAGCCAGTGGATGAGGCCTGCCCTCCTCCTGGGGCTACCCATAACCCTAAGTTGGTCCCTGAGGGGCCCCTCCGAAGGGGCCTGGCACCGCAATGCCTGGGATTTGGGACCCCCGAGCCCCAGCGCCGGACTCACTGTGTTGCCCCGCCACCACCCGGGGCCACTAGGAACACCGTTGGTCATTCTGGGAGGGAGAACTGGCAGATCCCTCCGATCCCCTGGCGACCTTCGAAGGCCCCCCACGCCAAAACGCTTGGTCCCATGCTCCCGCTCGCCTGCGCCCTCACCTCGGTCCGCCCCTCCGCTCGCTGCACAGCCTGTGGATCTGGACTGCCAGCCTCCTGGGTGTTACCCTAACCTTTGGTGGGCGCCGGAGGGGCCCATCCCAGGTTCCTATTGCCGCAACACCGGGGATTCGGGACTCCCGAGCTCCAGCGCCCAAATCACCCTCCCGCCCTACAGCCACCTGGGCCCCTAGGGGCGCCGCCATTCATTCAGGGAGGGAGAATGGCAAGGGCCCTCCAAGTCACCGGCCACCTTCGAAGGCCCCCCGCACCAAAATGCTTGGGCCAACGCTCCCGCTGGCCAGCGCCCTTACCTCGGCCCTCGCCTCCGCTCCGCACACAGCTGGTGGATCGGGCCTGCGGGCCTTCTGGGGGCTAAGCCAAACCCTAGGTCAGCCCCCTATTGGCCCCTCCCTAGGGGCCTGGCGCCACAACGATGGGGATTGGGGACTCCTGAGCCCCAGCGCCGGACTCACCATGCCCCCCACTGCCACCCGGGCCACAAGGGGCACCCCCGGTCATTCAGGGCGGGAGAACGGGCAGGACCCTCTGAGCCCCTGGTGACCTTCGAAGGCCCCTCGCTCCAAAATTTTGGGCCCACGTTCCCGCACGCCAACGCCCTCATCTCAACCTGCCCCTCCGCTCACCGCACAGCCAGCAGATTGGGCCTACTGGCCTCCTGGGGGTAACCCTAACCCTAGGTCGGCACCCGAGGGGGCCCTCTCAAGGGGCCTGGGGCCGCAACGCTGGGGATTGGTGACCCCCGAGCCTCAGCGCCAGACTCACTTTGCTGCTCCACTGCCACTGGGGCAACAAGGGGCCCCTATGGTCATTTAAGGCGGGAGAACGGGCAGGGCCCTCCGAGCCCCCGGCAACCTTCGAAAGCCCCCCCAGGCAAAACGCTTGGGCCAACACTTCCGTTAACCAGTGCCCTCACCTCGGCCCACCCCTCCACTTGCTGCACAGCCTGCGGATCAAGCCTCCCAGCCTCCTGGGGGCTAACACTAACCCTAGGTAGGCCCGCTAGGGGCCCATCCCAAGGGGCCTGGCTCCGCAACGACGGGGATTTGGGACCCCGGAGCCCCAGCACCAGACTCACACTGCCGCTACGCTGCCCCCAGGGCTGCTAGGGGTGCTGCCGGTCATTCAGAGCGGGAGAATGGGCAGTGCCCTCCGAGCCGCGGCAACTTTCGAAGGGTTCCCTCGCCAAAACGCTTGGGCCCACGCTTCCACTCTCCAGTGCCCTCACCTCGGCCCGCCCTTCCGCACGCTGCACAGCCAGCAGATCGGGCCTCCCAGCCTCCTGGGGGCTAACACTAACCCTAGGTAGGTCTCCTAGGGCCCCATCCCAAGTGGCCTGGCGCCACAATGCTGGGTGTTGGAAACCCCCGAGGAGCAGCGCTGGACTTACTCTGCCGCCCCGCCGCCACATGGGCCGCTAGGGGCGCCGCCGGGCATTCAGGGCGGGATAACCGGCAGGGCCCTCCGAGCCTCCGGTGAAATAAGAAGGCCCCCCACACCAAAACGCTAGGTACCACGCTACCGCTCGACTGCGCCCTACCACGGTCAATCCCTCTGCTCACTGCACAGTCGGCGGATCGGAACTGCTGGCCTCCTGGGGGTTAACCTAACCCTAGGACAGTCCCCGAGGGGCCCCTCCCAAGGGGCCTGGCACCGCAACGCTGGGGATTGGGGAAACCCAAGCACGAGTGCCGGACTGACCCTGCCACCCCGCTGCCACCCAGGGAGCTAGGGGCGTCGCTGGTCCTTCATGGCGGGAGAATGTGCAGGGCCCTCCAAGCCCCCGGCGACCATCGAAGGCCCTAGCCCCAAAATGCTTGGGCCCACATACCCGCTCCCCTGCACCCTCACCTCGGCCCACCTCTCCACTCCCCACACAGTTGGGAGATCGGGCCTGCCGGCCTCCTCGGGGCTAACCCTAACCCTAGGTCGGTCCCTGAGGGCCCCTCCAAAGGGGCCTGGCGTTGCCACGCCAGGGATTGGGGACTCTCGAGCTCCAGCGCCGGACGCACCCTGCCGCCCTGCCACCACCCGGGCCCCTAGGGACGCCGCCGGTCATTCAGGCCGGTAGAGCGGGCAGGGCCTCAGAGCTCCTGGTGACCTTCGAAGGCCCCCAGCGCCAAAACACTTGGGCCCACGAACCCTGTCGCCAGCGCCCTCACCTCGGCCCGCCACTCCACTCACTGCACACCTGGCAGATCGGGCCTGCCGACCTCCTTTGGTCTAACCCTAACACTAGGTCGGCCCACGAAGGCCCCTCCCAAGGTGAGTGGCGCAAAACACGCCGGGGTTTGGGGACCCCCGACCCCAGCGCTGGAATCACCCTGCAGCCCCACCGCCACCCTGGCCGCTAGGGGTGCCGCCGGTCATTCAGTGCGGGAGAACGTGCAGTGCCCTCCGAGCCCCCAGCGAACATCGAAGGCCCACGAGCGAAAACTCTTGGGCCCACGCTCCCCCTCGTCAGCGTCCTCACCTCGGCCAGCACCTCCGTACGCCTGCCGGCCTCCTGGGGCTAACCCAAACCCTACTTTGGCGCCCAAGGGGCCTCTCCCAAGGGGCCTGGCACCGCCACGCTGGGGATTGGGGACCCCCGAGCACCAGCGCCTGATTCACCCTGCTGCCCCGCCACGACCCGGCCCGATAGGGGCGCCGTCCTCATTCAGGATGGGAGAACGGGAATGGCCCTCCGAGCCCCCGGTGACCTTCGAAGGCCCACCGCGCCAAAACGCTTGGGCTCTCGCTCCAGCTCGCCAGCGCCCTCAACTTGGCCCGCCCCTCCGCTCGCCACACAGCCGGCGGATCGGGCCTGCCGGCCACCTGGAACTAACCATAACCCTAGGTCGGTCCTTGAGGGGCCCATCCCAAGGGGCCTGGAGCAGCAACGCCTGGGATTGGGGACCCCCAAGCTCCAGCACTGGACTCACCCGGCTGCCCCACCGCCACCCAGGGTGCTAGGGGTGCCCCCGGTTATACAGGGCAGTAGAACGGGCAGGGCCCTCCGAGACTTCGACGACCTTCGAAGGCCCACTTTGCAAAATGCTTGGAGCCATGCTCCCACTCGCCAGCGGCCTCACCTCGGCCTGCCCCACCGTATGCCACACAGCCTGCGGATTGGGCCTGCCGGCCTCCTGGGGCTAACCCTACACCCAGGTCCCCCCCGAGGGGCCCCTTTCAAGGGGCCTAGCGCCACAACGCCGGGGATTGAGGACACCCAAGCCCCTGCGTGGGACTCACCCTGCCTTCCCGCCGCCACCCGGACCGCTAGGGGCGCCACGGTCATTCAGGGCGGGAGAACGGGCAGGGGCTTCCGAGCCCCCGGCGACATTCGAAGGCCCCCCGCACCAAAACGCTTGGGGTCACGCTCCTGTTTGTCAGCGCCCTCTTCTCAGGCCGCCCTTCCGCTTGCCGAAAGCTAGCGGATCGGGCCGGCCTGCTTCCTGGGGGCTAACCCTAACCCTAGGTCGGACCCCGAGGGGTCCCTTCCAAAGGCCTGGTGCCACAATGCCGGGGATTGGGGACCCCCGAGCCCTAGCGCTGGACTCACTCTACTGCCCCTCCCCTACCGGCCCCTAGGGGCGCCACCGGTCATTCAGGGTGGGAGAACCTGTAGGGCGCTCTGGGCCCCCGGCGACTTTCAAATGCCCCCAGCGCCAAAACGCTTAGGCCCACGCTCCCGCTCGCCAGTGCCATCACCTCTGCACGCCACTTCACTCGCCGCACACCTGGCCGATCAGGCCTGCCAGCCTCCTGGGGGCTAACCCTAACCCAAGCTCGGCACCCAAGGGGCCCCTCCAAGCGGCCTGGTGCCGCAATGCCAGGGAATGGGGACCCCCGAGCCCCATTGCCAGTCTCATCCTGCCGCCACGCCACCACCCAGGCTGCTAGGGGTGCCGCTGGTCATTCAGGGTGGGAGAACAGGAAGGGCCCGCTGAACCCCCGATGATTTTTAAGGCCCCCCGTGCCAAAACGCTTGAGCCCACGCTCTTGCTCTCAACCGCCCTCACCTGGGCCCACGCCTCCACTTGCCGCACAGCCGGCGGATTGGGCCTACTGGCCTCCTGGGGACTAACAATAACCCTTGGTTGGCCCCAGAGTGGCCCATCCCAAGGGCCCTGGATCCGCAACGCCTGGGATTGGGGACCCCCGAGCCCCAGCACTGGACTCACCCTGCCGCCCCTCTGCAACCCGCACCGCTAGGTGCGCCGTCAGGCATTCAGCGCGGTACAACGGGAAGGGCACTCTGAGCCCCCAGCGACTTTTGAATGCCCCCCACGCCAAAACTCTTGGGCCCACGATTCCACTCAACAGCGCCCTCACCATGGCCCGCCCCTCTGCTCGCCACACAGCTGGGAGATCGGGTCTGCCGGCCTCCTGGGGGCTAACAGTAACGCTCGGTCGGCCCCCTAGAGCCCTTCCGAAGTGGCCTGGCGCCCCAACGCCGAGGGTTGGGGACACCGAGCCCCAGCGCCTGACTCACCATACCGCCCGTCCTCTACCCGGGCCGCTAGGGTAGCCGCCGGTCATTCAGGGCGGAAGAACGTGCAGGGCCCTCTGAGCCTCCGGCGACCTTTGAAGGACCCCCACGCCAAAACACCTGGGCCCATGCTCCCGCTCGCCAGTGGCCTCACCTCCGCCTGACCCTCCGTTCCCCGCACAACTGGTGGATTGGGCCTGCCGGCCTCCTGGAGGCTAACCCAAACCCTATGTCAGCCCCCGAGGGGCCCCTCCCAAGGGGTCTGGTGCTGCAATGCCGGGGATTAGGGATCCCCGAGCCCCAGCACCGTACTCACCCTGCCGCCCCTCCGCAACCCGAGCCGCTAGGTACGCCGTTGGGCTTTCAGCGAGGTAGAACGGGAAGTGCGCTCTTAACCCCCAGTGACTTTCGAATGCCCCCACGCCAAAATGCTTGGGCCCGGGCTCCCGCTCGACAGCGCCCTCACCTCGGCCTGCCCCTCTGCTGGCTACACAGCCGGCGGATCAGGCCTGCCAGCTTCCTGGGGGCTAACCCTAAACCTAGGTCGGCCCCCGATGGGCCCCTCCCAAGGAGCCTGGAGCTGCAAGGCCTGGGATTGGGGACCCCCGAGCCCCAGCGCCGGACTCATACGGCCGCCCCACCGCAACCTGGGGTGCTAGGGGCGCCGCCGGTTATTCAGGGCAGGAGAACGGGCAGGGCCCTCCAAGCCCCCGCCGACTTTTGAAGGCCCCCCACACTAAAACGCTTGGGCCCACGCTCCCACTCCCCAGCGACCCCACCTCGGCCTGCCCCTCTGCTCGCCGCACAGCCGGTGGATCGGGCCTGCCGGCCGCCTGGAGCTAACCATAACCCTAGCTTGGCTCCTGAGGGGCCCATCCCAAGGGGCCTGGCGCCACCATGCGGGGGATTGGGCACCCCCAAAGCAACCTGCCGGACGCACCCTGATGCCCCGCCACCACCCGGGCCGCTAGAGGCGCCGCCGGTCATCTGGGTTGGAGAATGGGCAGGGCCCTCCGAGCCTCCGGTGACATTTGAAGTCCTCCCACGCCAAAATGCTTTGGCCGACGCTTCCGCTCACCAGCGCCCTCACCTCGGCCAGCCCCTCCACAAGCCGCACAACCGCTGGATCGGGCCTGCCGGCCTCCTGGGGACTAACAGTAGGTTGGATGTCGAGGGGCCCCTCCCAGGGGTCTGGCGCCACCACGACAGGGATTGGGGACCCCCGAGCACCAGCGCCAGACTCACCCTGCCGCCCTGCCGCGACCCGGCCCACTAGGGGCGCCGTCCTCATTCAGAGTGGTAGAATGGGCAGGGCCCTCCAGTCCCCTGCGACCTTCAAAGGCAACCCGCACCAAAATGCTAGGTCCCACGCTCCCGCTCACCAGCGCCCTCACCTGGGTCCGCCACTCCGCTCTCCACACAGCTGGCGAATAGGGCCTGCTGGCCACCTAGGGGCTAACCCTAACTCTAGGTTGGCCCCCGAAGGGCCCCTCCTAAGGGGCCTGGCGGCCCAATGCTGGGGATTGGGGACCCCCAACCCCATCGTCAGTTACACCCTGCCGCCCCGCCCCACCCGGACCGCTAGGGATGCCACCGTTCATTCAGGGTGGGAGAACGGGCTGGGCCCTCCGAAAACTGCTGATCTTCGAAGGCGCCCCAAACGAAAACACTTGGGCTCAGGCTCATGTTCACCAGCACCCTCACCTCGGCCCAACTCGCCGCTCGACGCACAGGTGGTGTATCGGACCTGCCGGACTCCTGGGGGCTAACCCTAACCATAGGTCGGCACCCCTGGGGCCCTTCCCAAGGGGCCTGGCATCGCAACGCTGGGGATGGGGACACCGAGCCCAAGTGCCAGACTCACCCTGCTTCCCTTCAGCCACCCGAGCCGCTAGGGGCCCACCGTTCAATCAGAGCAAGAAAATGGTTAGGGCGCTCAGAGCACCCGCTGACATTCAAAGGCCCCCCGTGCTTGGCTTGGGCTCATGCTAAGGCTCGCCAGCGCCCTCACCTCGGCCCAACCCTTCGCGTGTTGCACAGCCGCTGATCGGGACCACTGGCCTTCTGGGGGCTAACCGTAACCCTAGATTGACCACCGAGGGGCCCATCCCAAGGGGCCTGGCGCTCCAACGCCGGAGATTGGGGATCCTGAGCCTCAGCACCTGACTCACCCTGCCACCCAGCTGCCACCCGGGGGCTTGGGGTGCTGCCGTTCATTCAGGGCGGGAGAACAGGCAGGGCCCTCCGAGACACTGCGACCTTCAAAAGCCCCCCGCGCCAAAACACCCGAGCCCACGCTCCCGCTCACCAGCGCCCTCACCTCGGTCCGACACTCCAGTCTCCACACAGCTGGCGAATAGGGCCTGCCGGCCTCCTAGGGGCTAAACCTAACCCTAGGTTGGCCCCCGAGGGGCCCCTCCCAAGGGGCCTGGCGCCGCAACACCGGGGATTGGGGATACCCGAGCCGCAGCGCCTGACTCACCCTGCCGCCCCGCTGCCACCTGGGCAGCTAGGGGCACTGCCGGTCACTCAGGGAGGAGAATGGGCATGGCCCGCCGAGTCCCCGGAAACATTAAAAGGCCCCCGGAGCCAAAATGCTTGGGCCCAAGCTCCCTCTCGACAGAGACCTCACCTCGACCCACCACTCCATTCGCCACACAGCTGGCGGATTGAGCCTGCTGGCGTCCTGGGGGCTGACCCTAACCTAGGTCAGCCCCCGAGGGGCCCCTCCCAAGGGGCCTGGCGCCGCAACACAGTGGATTGGGGACCCCTGAGACCCAGCGCCGGACTCACCTGCTGCCGCGCCACCACCCAGGCCGCTAGGGGAGTCACGGGTCATTCAGTGTGGGAGAAGTGGCAGGGTGCTCTGTTTCCCCTGCGACCTTCAAAGCACCCTTGCGCAAAAAGGTGGCTCCCACGCTCCTGCTCACCAGCGCCCTCCCCTTGGCCTGCCCCTCTGGTTGCTGCAGAGCTGGTGGATAAGGCCTGCCGGGCTCCTGGGGGCTAACCAAAACCCTAGGTCGGCCCCATGGGGGACATCCCAAGGGGCCTGGTTCTGTAACGCTGGGGTTTGGTGACTCAGAGCCCCAGATCCAGACTCACCCTGCCGCACTGTCACCACCCGGGCCGCTAGGGACGCCGCAGGTCATTCAGGGCGAGAGAAGGGGCAGGGCCTTCCGAGCCCCCGGTGACATTCAAGGGCTCCCTGGTCCAAAACGCTGGTGCCCACGCTCCCACTCCCCACGCCCTCACCTTGGCTTGCCCCTCAGCTCTCAGCCCAGCGGGCGGATTGGGCCTGCCGGCCTCCTGGGTCTTAACCCTAATCCTAGGTCGGCCCCTCAGGGGCCCCTCCCAAGGGTCCTGCTGCTGCTACACTGGGGATCGGGAACCCCAAGCCCCAGAGCCAGAATCACCCTGCCTCAATGCCGCCACCCGGGCCGCTAGGGGTGCCGCCGGTCATTCAGGGCGGGAGAACGACAGGGCCCTGGAGAAACCAGCGACATTTGAAGCCTCCCACGCCAAAATGCAGGGGCCCTCGCTCCCGCTCAGCAGCGCCTTTACCTCTGCCCGCCCACCTCTCGCCGCCCAGCCAGAGGATTGGGCCTGCCAGCCTCCTGGGGGCTAACTCTAACCCTAGGTCAGCCCACGAGGAGCTCCTCCCAAGGGGCCTGCCCCCGCAACGCCGGGGATTGGGGATCCCCAAGCCACAGTGCAGGACTCACCCTGCTGCCCCACCGCCAACGGAGCCACTAGGGGCGCCGCTGGTTATTCAGGGCAGGAGAAAGGGCAGGGCCCTCCGAGCCATGGCAACATTGCAAGGCCCAGGGCGCCAAAACCCTGGGGCCCATGCTCCCGCTCGCCATCGCCCTCAACTCGGCCCACACCTCTGCCCTTCGCACAGCTGGCAGATCTGGCCTGCCGGCCTACTGGGCGCTAACCCTACACCCTAGGACGGCCCCTGAGGGTCCCTTCCTAAACGTGCCGCTAGGGGCACCACCATTCATTCAGTGTTGGAGAACTGGCAGGGCCCTCCGAACTCCCTCCAACCTTCGAAGGTGCCCGGAACCAAAACGCTTCGGCCCAGGCTCATGTTCACCAGCACCCTCACCTCGGCCCACCGCTCCAATCACCGCACATGTGGTGTATCGGGCCTGCCGGCCTCCTGGGGACTAACCCTAAGTGTAGGTCAGCCCCCGAGAGGCACTTCCCGAGTGGCGTGGCTCCGCAACGCCGAGGATGGGGACCACAAGCCCATGTGCCGGACTCACCCTGTTGCCCTTCAGCCACCCGAGCCGCTAGGGGCCCCGCTAGTCATTCAGAGCGGGAGAACGGGCAAGGCACTCCGAGGCCCCGGCGACTTTCGAAGGCCCTCCTGCACCAAAATGGTTGGGCCCATGCTGCCGCTCACCAGCGCCTTCACATTGGCCCACTCCTCCGATCGCCGCACAGCCGTTGCATCGGTACTGCTGGCCTACTGGGGTCTAACCCTAAACCCTAACCCCTAACCTTAAACCCTAAACCTTAACCCCTAACCCTCACCCTAACCCTAACACTAACCCCTAACCCTTACCCTAACCCTGACCCTAACCTAAACCTAACCCTAAACCCTAATCCTTAAACCCTAAACCCTACATTAACACTAAACCCTAAATCCTAACCCCTAACCCGAAACCCGAAACCCTAAACACTAAACCCTTACCTTAACCACTAAGCCAAACCCCAAACCCTAACCCTAAACCCTAACCATACCCCGACCCCTATCATAACCCTAACCCTACCCCTAACCCTACCCCTTCAGCTAACCCTACCCCTAACCAGTAACCTAACCCTAACCCATACTCTAACCCTAACTTTAACCCATACCCTAACCCGAACCCTAACCTGTACCCTAACCCTAACACGTACTCTAACGCGTACCCAAACCTGTACCCTAACCCTAACCCTAAACTGTACCCTAACCCATAACTTAAACCGTACCCTAAACTTAACCTTAACCCTAACAAGTACCCTAACCCATACCCTAACCTTAACCCTGAACCCTGACCATAACCCATACCCTAACTCGTACCATACCCGTACCCTAACCGTACCCGTACCCTAAACCTAACCCATACCCTAACCATAAACCTAAACCCTAAACCGTAACCCGTACCCTAACCCTAACCAGTACCCTTACCTTAACCTTAACCCATACCCTAACCTGTACCCTATCCCTAACCCGGACCCTAACCCATACCCTAACCCATACCTAACCCTAACCTGTACCCTAACCCGTACCCACACCCATACCCTAACCCTAAACCATACCCTATCCCTATCCCTAACCCATTCCCTAACCCGTACCCTAACCCTAACCCTAAACCGTAACCTGGCCTGTACCATAACCCTAAACTGTACCCTAACCCTAACCCGTACCCTAACCCGTACCCTAAACCGTACCCTAATCCAAATGCCAACACTAACCATAACCGTACCCTAATGCGTACCCTAACCAGTACCCTAACCCTAATCCGTACCCTAAACCTAACCCCTACTCCAACCCTAACCCTAACCCTAAACCCAAACCCTAAACCCTAACCCGTACCCTGAACCCTAATCTGTACACTAACCCATAACGTCTAACTTGTAACCCCTAAACCCAAACCTAACCCATACCCTCTCCT